>NC_134358.1:55697365-55927365 GCF_048569485.1 Anomaloglossus baeobatrachus
TCCTTATTTTTTTAATTTTCTGGGTTTCATAATCTCAATGGCTACATGGAGTTCCCTGAGATCTCGGTGCTTGGGGTCAGTGCACGGATTTCTAATTTTATAGTCTGGGTTCACCCAGCACTACTGGGGACATTTAATTCTTTCCCTGTATGTTACTGACCAATCATAGGTAAGCAGCAACATACAGGGGAAAAAAAGAACATACCCCACAATAGTATAGAACAAGCTTTTTACTGTGGGAGATATTCAGCTCTGCAGTCACTATTCCATTATGTGACATCTCCTCATGCTAAAACTGGTAAAAAGTCCTCTTTAAGAGCTTATTGAATACTGTAATATATCATAGTATGCAGTAAGACTTCCCTCTGGTGGTGACTGTAGAAAGATGGAATTTTATCATTTAACTCTATCAACAGAATTAAATGACAGAGAGGGGATTTAGAGATTTCAGATTTTATGGATAATAAATAATATTAAGAAACAAATCAGGAGGGGATTTATATGACAACCTAAGTCTATGACTAATAGTGAAATATTGACCAAGAAAATAATACTGATTTAATTAGAAGATCAAATACACAATTTGAGAACAAGAAGAAATCTTTTCTGCTTAATCTAGTCACGCATGGGATAGCACTCAGTGTCAGCAGCTATTGTAACACTTACAGATAACCCAGCTGGATAAGCTTAAAGCTGAGTAAAAGGGAATTTGATGCTGTGCCTGAAATTTTAGTGATGAGCAGTCACAGTAGGATGTTTTCAGTAATATTTCTGCACTGTAAATTATTAAGCAAAACCACCTGATGTTCCTGTCAGACACTAAATCAGACAAATTACACCGGACGGAGGTTTTCGTTGCCTTTGTTTAAAAGCTTGCATAAAGAAAATGACAAGACCTTAAGTCATTCATGAAATATGGGCATTGGGTTGCAAAGAATTATGATTAGGTGAGAAATGTTGACTATAGCACAAGAAAAATTACTGTAATACTTTATCGTGAAGCTCTGCCTTGTCCACTTTGTTTCCCTAATCATTAGCAATTATAAAAAGTGTAATGTTTGTCCTTAAAAGGGGTTGCCCGGTAAAATCGAGCTACCGCTAGGACAGGGGACCACTTATTGATCAGTAGCATTCTAATTGTTGGGACCGTCATCAATCGGCATAAAGGGGACTTTTATCTCCCTTATAGAATAAAGTGGCAATGAGCATGCTTGACCTCCGAGTCCTCACTATTCATTCCCCATAGTGTTGCCTAGAGCTTAAGGATAAAAGCAAAAAAACGGCTCACCCACTTGGAGAACCACAACGTCCAGGAAGGTGCAAGTAAAAACTCATTACCCTGAACAAAACTAGAGCTGTATTTGGCTTTTTCTAGGAGCCCTAACGAGAAGGAATGAAACTGTGGTGGTGCATACAAACCCTCTCCATTATATGAAGGCCCCGTTACATGCAACGACACCGCTAACGAGATGTCGTTGGGATCACGGAATTCGTGACGCACATCCGGCCTCGTTAGCGACGTCGTTGTGTGTGACACGTACAAGCGACCGCTAATGATGCAAAATACTCACCAAATCGTTGATTGTTGACACGTTGTCCATTTCCCAAATATCGTTGCTGGTGCTGGATGCAGGTTGTTCGTCGTTCCTGAGGCAGCACACATCACTACGTGTGACACCCCAGGAACGACGAACAACACCGTACCTGCGTCCTCCGGCAACGAGGTGGGCGTGACTTTCATGCGGCTGCTCTCCACCCCTACGCTTCTATTGGACGCCTGCCTTGTGACGTCGCTGTGACGCCGCATGGACTGCCCCCTTAGAAAAGAGGCTGTTCACTGCCCACAGCGACGTCGCTAGGAAGGTAAGTTGGTGTGATAGGTACTAGTATTGTGCACCACGGGCAGCGATTTGACCATGATGCACAAATGACGAGGGCGGGTGCTTTCACAAGCGACATTGCTAGCAATGTCGCTGCGTGTGAAACCCCCTTAAGAAGGATAAAAATGCCACAATGTGGATAAAAATGCCCCATTTTGCCAATCAGCTTAGATCCCAACACTTGGACCTTTGCTGATAATGAAGTTATCACCTATCCTGTGAATAGGTGAAAACTGGTTTTGTAGGACTTTAATTCTCCAATGTTGCTTAGAAACTTTCATGCTAATAATCTGTTTTCTTCCATTATGGATTCCTCCTAAAGTGGCCCAAGAGGTAAGTACTATTACACATCTGTCCCAGTGCTTGGTATTCTTCCTGAGAGTGTGTAAAATGACACTGAATTTACCCCTCTTTATTGTTTTTTAATCATAAAAATTGTAAATATTTTAGCACCAAATATGTATGTCTTGGCAAAATAAACAGTTTTCTGCCAGGAGATGCAGGTCTGTGAACTCAGTGAGAGTTTATTGTGGTTCCTTGAGGTCAGGTTACCTGTGGTTACAGGTGGAGGGCCGTAGGAACCTCCAGCTGTGGCCACAACTAACCTGAGTGACGTCACTGCAGCTCAGTCCACAGTGTTCAGTCATGTTCTATGGCCACGCACTGCACCTTCAGATGTAGCAGAGCTGGAATCGTCATAGGACTTCATGTGGATTACGTCAGATATGGGTGTTTTGGGATTTAATAAAAAGATAAAATTGGGTGTTTTTTGTATGTTATTTCAAATAAAGGATTTTTTTAGTGTTTGTGTTTATTTATTTTCCCTTACAGATTAGTAATGGGAAGGTCTCATAGACTCCTCCAATTATTAATCTAGGGCTTAGTAGCAGCTGTGAGCTGCGATTACCCCCTTTTCACCCCAATTGCCACCGCACTAGGGGAATCGGGAAGATCTGGGAAAGTGCCGGGATTGTCACATATAATAGATGTGACAATCCTGGGCAGCTGCAGGCTGCTATTTTTAGGCTGGGGGCCCAATAAGCATGGGTCTCCCCAGCCTCAGAATACCAGCCCCAAGCTGTTGAGCTTTATCTTGGTATCCAAATGGGGGGACCGCATGCCATTTTTTAAAATTATTTATTTCATTTTTTTTTTTAAAAAGCCACAGGTGGGTCTTATTATTTTGAAACACAACTAAAATAAGTATATGGCTCAGGCTGCAGCCTGTAGCCATGGGCTTTATTATAATTATTATTATTATTTATTATTTATGCTAGTAACAATAGATGGGGGATGCTATGCCAATTTTATTTATTTATGTACACCATATTTTTTATATATTTTATATATTTTATATGTACACCATATATTTTATTTATTTATGTATGCCACAATAGAGCCGCAAACAGGGTCTGTGATTCTAACCAATCACAGATGCTGTCTGGGGGTGGGGTCTGACTGCAGCCAATCAGAGATGTGGGTGGGCAGGACAAGCAGTGAACATGGATGAGGGATAATCAATAACCCCAGAAGTACAGCCGTGGAAGCAGTTACAGCTGTGGAGAGACTCGGTAAGTATGTCGTGCTTTGGGTTTTCTGCAAACAAACACTTAACAAACATTGTCGACTTTTGAGCAAAGTGTTCAGTAAGCCAAGCCCAAACGAACTGGCCAAGGCATGTACCGAATCTGATATTGGCGAATGTGAAACGAACAGGTTTACTCATCTCAACAATGTGGTAGAAAAAAGAAATAGCCGCACATCCAAAATTGATAAGTTGATCTATTGCTGTTAGGCAAAATATTAAATACCTGAACATGAGGTTCTTGGTTTACATTCTGATCAGACTGCATGAAGCCCACTGCCACGTCTCGGCGATCCCCTGAGTTGGGCCCTACTCTTACGCCTTAATGGTGCTGAACCGTGTGCCAACCATCGCCACAGCGGCAATACACCAGCAGGGCAGGTGACCTGGTGCATCACAGCACCCATGCTGCAAGGCTGAGTCCCCATGACTCCAGGTCACACCGCCCCACAGACATAAAATCACTGCAACAATGATCACCACACAGTACAAACACCCTGTGAAGAGAGCAGATTAACTCACCTTACACTAGCTCCCAGTATGTGAACTGGGAGCAAAGAAAAGGCAGACCCCTCTTGCAGTCTCCTTCTAATTAAAATCATATGTGCCAAATAGGAGAAGTGCTGGTCCAAGTAAAAACAAAAAAATGAGGGGATACATTATGCAAAGCAACAATGTGGAGGTTTGCCGTGACCTGACAGTGGCTTCATACAGTCTGAACAGAATGTAAACCAAGAACCTCATGTTCAGGTATTTAATTTTTTACTTAGCGGAATTAGATTAACTTATGAATTTTGGATGTGCGGCCATTTCTTTTTTCTACCGCATTGTTGAGGTTCACTCATCTCTATTGCACAGTACGCAGGACTGATTAAAGACAGACCTTTGAAACCGGTGCAATGTATTTGTTGATCCTGAGAAACCTATCCAATTGGTAGAGACAAGGATGCCTTATGATGTGTCTTTCTCAGTCTTTCATATTGGTATAGTGAGTGCACCTGCTGTTATCTGAGTTTTTTTAAACATAATATATGAGTACACATATAGTATACAACAAAAATATGTACACCCTCACATTTTTGTAAATATTTAATTATATATTTTCATGAGACATTGAAGATATGAAACTTTGATACCCTTCAAAATAGTCAGTGAACAGCTTGTATAACAGTGTACATTTGGTGCCCTCTAATAAGGCACACATAGCCATTAGTGATGAGCGAGTACTAAAAAGCTCGGGTGCTCGAAGCTCGGGCCGAGCCTCCCAAGATACTCGTGTACTCGGCCCGAGCAACGAGCCCAATGTTATCCTATGGGAGACCCGAGTATTTTTGTGAAATGACCTCCCGGCAGCATGGAGAAACCCTAAAAATGGCACAAAAGTCTCAGAAGAGTGCTCAAATGACATGGCAACAGCATGGGGAAGACCCCTTGAAGCATTTATCACTCAAAAGTCACAGCTGTGAACAATTTTGTCCGCGTTTTACGCCATTTTTACGGACTCACCAGAAAACCTTCCAAAATGACCCCAAAATGATTTTTCATGGCAGAAATGTTAAGGGCACATACCCAATAGTGAGATAGAGCTGGTGTATGTTACTTTTTGAGATTAATACATGAAAGATTTTACGTGAAAACATTGTGTGGCACTCCGATGTCCCTGAGAAGAGACGTACATGAAGGCCTCTTGAGTCTAATGTGCCCATTTTGAGGAAGTGAGTCTTTGTAGTATTTTCCTTTGCCAGGGCAGTCCAAAATTGTGAGGTTCACCAATGTCCCTGGATAGAGACGTGCATGATGGCCTGTAAACCTGAAGTGCCCATTGTAAGGAAGTGGGTCTATTTTAGTATAGCCCTTTGCCAGGGCAGCCAAAAATTGGGAGGCTCCACATTGTCCCTGGATAGAGACGTGCATGATGGCCTGTAAACCTGAAGTGCCCATTGTAAGGAAGTGGGTCTATTTCAGTATAGCCCTTTGCCAGGGCAGCCAAAAATTGGGAGGCTCCACATTGTCCCTGGATAGAGACGTGCATGATGGCCTGTAAACCTGAAGTGCCCATTGTAAGGAAGTGGGTCTATTTCAGTATAGCCCTTTGCCAGGGCAGCCAAAAATTGGGAGGCTCCACATTGTCCCTGGATAGAGACGTGCATGATGGCCTGTAAACCTGAAGTGCCCATTGTAAGGAAGTGGGTCTATTTCAGTATAGCCCTTTGCCAGGGCAGCCAAAAATTGGGAGGCTCCACATTGTCCCTGGATAGAGACGTGCATGATGGCCTGTAAACCTGAAGTGCCCATTGTAAGGAAGTGGGTCTATTTTAGTATAGCCCTTTGCCAGGGCAGCCAAAAATTGGGAGGCTCCACATTGTCCCTGGATAGAGACGTGCATGATGGCCTGTAAACCTGAAGTGCCCATTGTAAGGAAGTGGGTCTATTTCAGTATAGCCCTTTGCCAGGGCAGCCAAAAATTGGGAGGCTCCACATTGTCCCTGGATAGAGACGTGCATGATGGCCTGTAAACCTGAAGTGCCCATTGTAAGGAAGTGGGTCTATTTCAGTATAGCCCTTTGCCAGGGCAGCCAAAAATTGGGAGGCTCCACATTGTCCCTGGATAGAGACGTGCATGATGGCCTGTAAACCTGAAGTGCCCATTGTAAGGAAGTGGGTCTATTTCAGTATAGCCCTTTGCCAGGGCAGCCAAAAATTGGGAGGCTCCACATTGTCCCTGGATAGAGACGTGCATGATGGCCTGTAAACCTGAAGTGCCCATTGTAAGGAAGTGGGTCTATTTTAGTATAGCCCTTTGCCAGGGCAGCCAAAAATTGGGAGGCTCCACATTGTCCCTGGATAGAGACGTGCATGATGGCCTGTAAACCTGAAGTGCCCATTGTAAGGAAGTGGGTCTATTTCAGTATAGCCCTTTGCCAGGGCAGCCAAAAATTGGGAGGCTCCACATTGTCCCTGGATAGAGACGTGCATGATGGCCTGTAAACCTGAAGTGCCCATTGTAAGGAAGTGGGTCTATTTCAGTATAGCCCTTTGCCAGGGCAGCCAAAAATTGGGAGGCTCCACATTGTCCCTGGGTAGAGACGTGCATGATGGCCTCAAAACATTAAGTGTCCATTTTAAGGAAGTGGGTGTATTTCAGTATAGCCCTTAGGCAGGGCAGCCAAAAATTGGGAGGCTCCACATTGTCCCTGGGTAGAGACGTGCATGAGGGCCTCAAAACATTAAGTGTCCATTTTAAGGAAGTGGGTCTATTTCAGTATAGCCCTTAGGCAGGGCAGCCAAAAATTGGGAGGCTCCACATTGTCCCTGGGTAGAGACGTGCATGAGGGCCTCAAAACATTAAGTGTCCATTTTAAGGAAGTGGGTGTATTTCAGTATAGCCCTTAGGCAGGGCAGCCAAAAATTGGGAGGCTCCACGTTGTCCCTGGGTAGAGACGTGCATGAGGGCCTCAAAACATTGTTCCCATTGCAAAGGAGCGGGTCTCCTGTCGTTGTAATGTCCATTCTGCAAAGAATGGGCGAAAAAATTTACCACTGGGGGTATACCTGAAACAAAGACCTAACTATTGTAACGGTCATCATGATGGCGCATGAGGAGAAGGAGGAGCAGTCCAGCGATTATCCAAAGTCGAGAAGTGTACCCATGGGTGAGTGGAGGTACATGGCAAACTTTAAACTCCGCTCTCATTTGCTGGTGGTGTGGTGAAGTCTGGCCCAATCCAACCCTTGTTCATCTTTATCAGAGTCAGCCTGTCAGCATTTTCAGTTGACAGGCGGGTGCGTTTATCTGTAATGATTCCACCTGCGGCACTAAAAACACGCTCTGACAAAACGCTAGCAGCAGGGCAGGCCAGGACTTCCAAGGCGTAGAGAGCCAATTCATGCCACGTGTCCAGCTTGGATACCCAATAATTGTAAGGCACAGAGGAATGTCGGAGTACAGTTGTTCGATCTGCAAGGTACTCCTTCAGCATCTGGGCAAACTTAGGATTTCTTGTGGCACTACCCCGCACCTCAGGGGCTGTGGTACGTGAGGGGCTGAGAAAACTGTCCCACATCTTAAAGACTGTTCCCCTACCTCTGGCGGATTGGACTTGTGCCTCTCTCGGCTGTACGCCTCGGTTGTCCACTGATTCCTGACCTATGCCGCTAGCGTTTTGTGAGGGGAATGCTTTGCCTACTTCCGTGAGTATGGCCTTCCGAAACTGCTGCATTTTGGTTGACCTCTCCTCCACGGGAATAAGAGACAAAAAGTTCTCCTTGTAGCGTGGGTCTAACAGTGTTACCAACCAGTAATGATTGTCGGCCAAGATGTTCTTAACGCGAGGGTCACGAGACAGGCAGCTTACCATAAAGTCAGCCATGTGCGCCAGACTCTTAACAGCCAGGACTTCAGTAGCCTGACCAACAAGATGACTGAACATGCTGTCCTCCTCCTCCTCCTCCTCCTCCTCCTCCTCATCTACCCTGTCCTCTGGCCAGCCACGCTGAATCGAGGATATGACTGGTGTG
Source organism: Anomaloglossus baeobatrachus (assembly GCF_048569485.1). Lineage (NCBI taxonomy): Eukaryota > Metazoa > Chordata > Amphibia > Anura > Aromobatidae > Anomaloglossus > Anomaloglossus baeobatrachus. The sequence continues at coordinate 55,705,349 of NC_134358.1, forward strand.
CATGTCATATCCTCAATTTGGCCGGAGAGTTGCTCCATGTCTTCATCCTCCTCCTCGTCATAGTCCTCCACTGCACGTTGTGATGAGACGAGGCTGGGCTGTGTGTTATCACCCACACCCACTACTGTTTCTTGCTGCAACTCATCGCGCTCCGCCTGCAATGCATCATGTTTGTTTTTCAGCAGGGACCGTTTTAGAAGGCAGAGTAGCGGTATGGTGACGCTAATAATGGCGTCATCACCACTCACCATCTTGGTGGAGTCCTCAAAGTTTTGGAGGATGGTACATAGGTCTGACATCCATCTCCACTCCTCAGGTGTTATGTGTGGAGTTTGACCCATTTCCCGACGGCTTAGGTGATGCAGGTACTCAACAACTGCCCTCTTCTGCTCACATATCCTGACCAACATGTGCAGAGTTGAATTCCAACGCGTGGGGACATCACACACCAGTCTGTGAGCCGGAAGATGCAAACGGCGCTGAAAGCCGGCAAGGCCGGCTGAAGCAGTAGGTGACTTTCGAAAATGTGCAGACAGGCGGCGAACTTTTACCAGCAGATCAGACAGCTCTGGGTATGACTTTATAAACCGCTGAACCACGAGGTTGAGCACATGGGCCACGCATGGAACATGTGTCAGCTGGCCTCGCCTCAAAGCCGCCACCAGGTTCCGGCCATTGTCACAAACGACCTTTCCTGGCTTTAGGTTCAGAGGTGTGAGCCAGTGATCTGCCTGCTGTTTCAGAGCTGTCCACAGCTCTTCTGCATTGTGGGGTTTGTCACCTATGCAGATTAGCTTCAGCACAGCCTGTTGCCGCTTCGCCGAGGCAGTGCTGCAGTGCTTCCAGCTTGTGACTGGTGTGGAGGGCACAGTGGATGAGGATGCGCAGGAGGAGGAGGAGGCTGAAGAGCATGACATTCCGGAGCTGTAGAGTGTGGGTGAAACACTGACTGAGGTAGGGCCTGCAAACCTTGGTGTGGGAAGGACGTGAACCGTCCCTCGCTCAGACTGGGTCCCAGCTTCCACAATATTAACCCAGTGTGCCGTCAACGAGATGTAGCGGCCTTGCCCACAAGCACTTGTCCACGTGTCTGTGGTTAGGTGGACCTTGGGTGAAACAGCGTTGTTCAGGGCACGTGTGATGTTTTGTGACACGTGGTTATGCAACGCGGGGACGGCACACCGGGAGAAATAGTGGCGGCTGGGGACCGAGTAACGTGGGACAGCTGCCGCCATCAGGTCACGGAATGCTTCTGTCTCCACCAGCCTAAAAGGCAACATTTCCAGCGCAAGCAGTCGCGAAATGTTAGCATTTAGAACTGTGGCATGTGGGGTGTTGGCAGTGTATTTGCGCCTGCGTTCAAAGGTTTGCTGAATGGATAACTGAACGCTGCGCTGGGACAAGGACGTGCTTGATGATGGTGTTCTTTCTGCGTAGGCAACTGCAGGTGCAGGAGTGGAGGAGGCTTGTTCGCAGGCAGCATGGACAGAGGATTGGCTCGCATGCACAACCAGCGAAGACGTAGCAGTGACATCAGCAAGCACTGCTCCTCGACTCTGTTGTACTTCCCACAAAGTCGGGTGCTTGGCTGACATGTGCCTGATCATGCTGGTGGTGGTCAGGCTGCTAGTTTTGGTACCCCTGCTGATGCTGGCACGGCAGGTGTTGCAAATGGCCTTTTTTGAATCATCTGGATCCAACTTAAAAAACTGCCAGACTCGTGAAGACCTAACATTTGTACAGGCACCTTGTGTCGTCGTGTTGTTCCGGGGAACGGTTGCCTGACTTCTGCCTGGGGCCACCACCCTGCTTCTTACTGCCTGTTGTGATGCTACGCCTCCCTCCCCCTGTGCACTGCTGTCCTCGCTCTGCATATCCTCCTGCCAGGTTGGGTCAGTTACTGGATCATCCACCACGTCGTCTTCCTCTTCCGCACCCTGCTCCTCCTCCTGACTTGCTGACAATTGTGTCTCATCATCGTCCACCACTTGTTGAGACACGTTGCCAACTTCGTGAGAACGTGGCTGCTCAAATATTTGGCCATCTGTACAGACGATCTCCTCATGACCCACTTCAATATGAGCTGGCGAGAGGCCAGAATGTGTGAATGGAAACGTGAACAGCTCTTCCGAGTGTCCAAGTGTGGGATCATTAATGTCCGAGGAGGACGTGTACTCAGCCTGGTGGTAGGAAGGAGGATCAGGTTCAGAAATGTGCGGTGCAGTATCACGGCTACTGACACTTGACCGTGTGGAAGACAGAGTGTTTGTGGTGGTGCCAATCTGACTGGAAGCATTATCCGCTATCCAACTAACAACCTGTTGACACTGGTCTTGGTTCAAGAGCGGTGTACTGCTGCGGTCCCCAAGAATTTGGGACAGGACGTGCGAGCGACTAGATGTGGCCCTTTGTTGTGGCGAAATTAGAGCTTGCCCACGACCTCGGCCTCTGCCTGCACCACCATCACGTCCACTTCCTTGTTCCTTGCCAATGCCCTTGCGCATTTTGCAATGCTGTGCACTGCTGACGTGTATATTCACTACTTGTGCGTTATATCAAAGTTTCTGGAAATTGCACACAAGTGCACCTGTACGCTGCCACCGACAGGCACACACGTGCGGTTTTTAAATGCAAGCACGGACGCACTAAGAACCTAACACAGGTTTTAGGAGCAAAAATTAAGAACTCTGACACTATCAGCCACTGCTGACTGACGTGTATTATACACTACACTTGTGCGTTATATAATAGTTTGGTAAAAACGCACACCAGTGCACCTGTACGCTGCCACCAACAGGCACACACGTGCGGTTTTAAAAACCAAGCACGGACGCAATAATAACCTAACACAGGTTTTAGGAGCAAAAATTAAGAACTCTGACACTATCAGCCACTGCTGACTGACGTGTATTATACACTACACTTGTGCGTTATATAATAGTTTGGTAAAAACGCACACCAGTGCACCTGTACGCTGCCACCAACAGGCACACACGTGCGGTTTTAAAAACCAAGCACGGACGCAATAATAACCTAACACAGGTTTTAGGAGCAAAAATTAAGAACTCTGACACTATCAGCCACTGCTGACTGACGTGTATTATACACTACACTTGTGCGTTATATAATAGTTTGGTAAAAACGCACACCAGTGCACCTGTACGCTGCCACCAACAGGCACACACGTGCGGTTTTAAAAACCAAGCACGGACGCAATAATAACCTAACACAGGTTTTAGGAGCAAAAATTAAGAACTCTGACACTATCAGCCACTGCTGACTGACGTGTATTATACACTACACTTGTGCGTTATATAATAGTTTGGTAAACGCACACCAGTGCACCTGTACGCTGCCACCAACAGGCACACACGTGCGGTTTTAAAAACCAAGCACGGACGCAATAATAACCTAACACAGGTTTTAGGAGCAAAAATTAAGAACTCTGACACTATCAGCCACTGCTGACTGACGTGTATTATACACTACACTTGTGCGTTATATAATAGTTTGGTAAACGCACACCAGTGCACCTGTACGCTGCCACCAACAGGCACACACGTGCGGTTTTAAAAACCAAGCACGGACGCAATAATAACCTAACACAGGTTTTAGGAGCAAAAATTAAGAACTCTGACACTATCAGCCACTGCTGACTGACGTGTATTATACACTACACTTGTGCGTTATATAATAGTTTGGTAAACGCACACCAGTGCACCTGTACGCTGCCACCAACAGGCACACACGTGCGGTTTTAAAAACCAAGCACGGACGCAATAATAACCTAACACAGGTTTTAGGAGCAAAAATTAAGAACTCTGACACTATCAGCCACTGCTGACTGACGTGTATTATACACTACACTTGTGCGTTATATAATAGTTTGGTAAACGCACACCAGTGCACCTGTACGCTGCCACCAACAGGCACACACGTGCGGTTTTAAAAACCAAGCACGGACGCAATAATAACCTAACACAGGTTTTAGGAGCAAAAATTAAGAACTCTGACACTATCAGCCACTGCTGACTGACGTGTATTATACACTACACTTGTGCGTTATATAATAGTTTGGTAAACGCACACCAGTGCACCTGTACGCTGCCACCAACAGGCACACACGTGCGGTTTTAAAAACCAAGCACGGACGCAATAATAACCTAACACAGGTTTTAGGAGCAAAAATTAAGAACTCTGACACTATCAGCCACTGCTGACTGACGTGTATTATACACTACACTTGTGCGTTATATAATAGTTTGGTAAACGCACACAAGTGCACCTGTACGCTGCCACCAACAGGCACACACGTGCGGTTTTAAAAACCAAGCACGGACGCAATAATAACCTAACAGGTTTTTTTGGGGAGCGACAATTACAGTACAGACAAGTCAGACACTATCTGGACTGTTTTACACTGTGTACACCAGCCCCAGATATGAAGGCTGGTATACGGTCACCACTACCCTGCCTGCCTGCCTGCCTGTATACTGCTACAATAGTCCTGACAAGGACTCTTTTGGTCACTAGCCTGTATTCAGACCTGGCTATACCCTGCCTGTATATAGCAACAATAGTCCTGAGAAGGACTCTGCTACTGTACGCCGACCTGGCTATACCCTGCCTGCCTGTATACAACTAGAATAGTCCTGAGAAGGACTTTTGGTCACACTGTTTGCAGCCCTGCAACTGAAAAAGCTATAAAGGGCCGCAAAGCTTTCCCTGAATCAGCGACACTCTCCCTACACTCACTGTCAGAATAGCTGTGAGCAGAGCACAGCGCGCCGGCCTATATAAAGGCTCGGTGACGCTGTGCAGGCCGGCCAATCACTGCAATTCCACAACTAACAGGGCTGTGGCATTGCAGTGGTCTGCCAGCCAATCCCTGCATGAGGGCTGGCTCTCAAAAGAGCGCCAACATGCAGAAATGAAGACCACGAGTAAAGCACGAGTATCGCGAGATTACTCGGTCCCCGCCGAGCAGCCCGAGTACAGTGATACTCGTGCGAGTACCGAGTAGTGACAAGCATGCTCGCTCATCACTAATAGCCATTAATGTCTAAACTGCTGGCAACAAAAGTGAGCACACCACTAAGTTAAAATGTCCCAAGTTTTTGGTGTGGCCGCCATTATTTTCAACCACTGCCTTAACCTTCTTGGGCATGGAGTTCACTAGAGCTTCGCAGGAACCACTGGAATCCGCTTCCACTCTTCCATGATGACATCACAGAGCTTGTGAATATTAGAGACCTTGCACTCCTCCACTTTTCATTTCAGAATTTGAGAACACTCCACAAGATTAATAGAATTTATATCTGAAGATACGCTTGGCCTGCCCAGCACCTTTACCCTCACTTTATTTAGCAAGGCAGTGGTTGTCTTGGAAGTGTGTTTGGGGTCATCATCATGTTGGAATACTATCCTGCAGCTCAGTTTCCGAAGGGATGGAATCAAAATTAGGCCATCGCCAACACCATTTTTTAAAAAAATTTATTCAAATAATCTGAAACCCCCCTCCCAAAAAAAAAGGAATGGGATCCCCTCTATTTCTGCTAACCAGTCAAACAGACAGCTGGGAGCTGGCATTATCAGGCTGGGAAGGTCCATGTTTTTTTGGCCCCTCCCAGCCTGAAAATAGCAGCCTACAGCCACCCCAGATTTGGCTTATCCATTAAATGTGCCAATTCTGATGCTTTTCCTGTCTCTCCATTATTGACCTAGTGCATTGACAATCAGAATAACACTTTTGTGGTTTATACCTCAGCTGTCTGCTTTACTTGCACTGGTTATGAAAAATAGACAGAACCAAATTTTTTTTTTTCTTTATTTATTCCCTACCCACATTTTTTTGCTGGGATATGTCCCTGTTTTGTTGTCTTTGGTAACCCCCTAGCCCTTACTATTACCATTTACAGTCATTTTCCAGCACACAAGTTTGGATTTCAATTGACTTAAATGGGGTTCGGTGACCAAGTTCATGTTCGAGTCCCAAAACCCAAACTTTTTTTAATGACCGACCTAACCTGACGAACCCTAACATCCACAGGTCGACCCATCACTAATCCTTAGGATAGGTCTTCAGTGTTAAAGTGGTTGTGCACTACTTTTACACTGATGGCCTATCCTTAGGACAGGTCATCAGTGATCAGTTTCTGATCAGCTGACATTTTTGGCACCCCCACAACTCGTAACAACCCACCAATCAGCTGTTGTTGATGTCGATGGCGGTAGCAGATTGCCAAAAATACTCACTTCTGGAGCTGCTTCATCTTCTGATAGTTGCGGTCGGGTTCTGCATATCTGCCTCATTTTCAAATCAATAGGAGGCAGATTTGCAGTACCTAGCCATGGCCACTATCAAAAGACATGGCAGCTCCGGAACTGTCCATTTTTGTCTACTTGCTGCTGCCAGCACTTAGAACTAGAGATGAGCGAACTTGTTTGAAAAAGGTTTGCCAATCTCACATTCTCACATTCAATTTTCTCAAAATTCTGCTAAGTTCGGCTTTGTTTGGTAACTGTTCACATTTACACTATTGCAGAAACCATTCACTTCAGGCCCAATCACAGCTATGTAAAGTATTGAAAACCAAAGAAAAGACACTGCACATGTAGAAAGGGGCACAACTTTTAAAAAGGTGTGCCCCTTTCTACATGTGCAGTGTCTTTTATTTGGTTTTCAATGCTCATGTTTCAATGCTGTAGGGAGCACCCAATTCCTATACTTTTGTAATATCATTACTGTGGTGCGCTCTAAATTCTTGTTTTCAGCTATGTCAAGTATTGGCATGGCTGTGATTGGCCAAGGAAATCACTGTAAAAAAAAAGGAAGAAAAATGGTTAAATCAGGTCATACTAGTTTCTGCACAGCTGTAACACTACTTACAGGTCTGCTCATTAACCCTCATATTCACTGCTTCACCCGTCCACAGCAGTCCCAGCATCTGTGACTGACTGCAGTCAGACCATGCTCCCACCCTTTGTGACAGCATCTGTGATTGGTTGGAATCACACACGCTGTCTGCATCTCTATAGAGGTGCACAAATAAATAAATTAATTGGCATAGGGTCCCCCCATATTATGATATCCAGCGCAGCCATGTGTGCTTATCTTGGCTGTGTCTCAACATAAGAGGGACCCTATGCAGTTTTTTCATTATTTAAATAAATCATTAAAAAAAATGCATGTTGTTTTCCTCCCAATTTTGATACGCAGCCATGATAAGGCCAACAGCTGGGGCTGGTATTCTCAGGCTGAGGAGGCCCATGGTTATTGGGTCTCCCAGCCTAAAAATAGCAGCCTGCAGCCACATAGAATTGTCACATCTATTAGATGTGACAATCCCGCCAAGCTACCTACCTATTGTCATGCTCCCCGGCTCCCCTGCTAGGCTCCCCGGCTCCCCTGCCATGCTCCCCGGCCCCTCTGCCTTGCTTACCGGCTCCCCTGCCACGCTTCCCCGCTCTCAGGTCGCGCTCCGCCGCTCCCGTGCCAGGCTTCCCGGTCCCCCGCTCCACAGCCTTCCTGCTCCATCGCCTGCGGTCCCCAGGCAGCCCGGCCCCCGCTCCAGGCGCCCGTCGGCAACTCTCCCTCAGCCCGGCTCTCCTGCTCCCTACTCACCGCTCCCTCCTCTGGCTTCTGGCACCCGGGCCTCGCGCATGCGCATTAGGGCGCGCGCGCGGTCATTGACCCTCTCTTAAAGGGCCAGCACCTAGAAATAGGAAATTGCATAGACAGGTACAGGGTATATTAAGAATCACTTTCCTGGTGGGCGGGGCCTGTTCTACGTGTTTAGCAAGCTAGTGTTCAGGTCCCCTATTGCTTTGCCTTGTGCTTTGCCTGCATTAACCCTGTCCTGTCTCGTAGAGCCTGTCCTGCCACGCCAGCCGCTCCGAACCACGCTCATTCCCGTACCCTGACGGTGACTTCGGCGGATGTTCCACCATCTCTGCAGCTCCGCCAGTCTCCAGTCCCTGGCTCCGTTTGGTGACCCGTTCCATCGCTCAGCAAGTTCCGAATCCCGCCTGACCTTACCACCTGGCCTCGGACTCTGAGCCTCGTCACCCGGACCACCGTCCAGAACTCCGTCCACCTTTCCTGCTCCCCTACTGACTGTCCGGCTACCAATAGTGCTTCAGCTGCCGTGCACCCAGACCCTCTGGCGGGGTGACCTGCCTGGCTGCCTCCTCAAGAGAAACCGGTGTACGGTCCAGAGGTTCCACCACCCGGACGTTACAGCTAGAACAGGCCATGGATCCCGCCGAAGCACTAGCGGCCCTGCAGCAGGAACTCACACGACAGCGCGAGACCCAGACCCGCATGCTGAACTTCATGACTTCTGTGGATACCCGTCTGAACGCGCTACAAGCATCGGCCACGCCTGTGGCATCTCGGGATTCCACTGCACAATCCACGTCCGCAGCTCCCGTGACAGCCTCCTCGGATGCTTCCAAGCTTCGTTTGGCCTCACCACCCCGGTACGCTGGAGATCCCAAGACCTGCAGGGGATTTATAAACCAATGCTCTCTCCATTTCCAGCTGCTGCCGCACCTTTTTGCCTCCGACCAAGCCAAGGTCGCGTTCATGATGTCCCATCTAGAGGGAGAGGCACTGGCCTGGATGAACCCCTTGTGGGAGAAGGAGGATCCGGTCACCACTGATATCCAGGACTTCCTGCAGGCTTTCCGTAACACCTTTGACGAGCCCGGACGCACCGCCGCCTCTGCTTCATCCCTCCTCCGGCTACGTCAAGGGACTCTGACGGTGGGCCAATATGCTATTAGTTTCCGCACCTTGGCCTCGGAACTCGGGTGGAACAACGAGGCCCTAACCGCCGCCTTCTGGGAAGGACTCTCGGCTCGCATTAAAGATGAGCTGGCTGGTCGTGACGTGCCTTCTACCCTGGATGCCCTGATTGCTCTGGCGACTCGCGTGGATCTTCGCTTTCAGGAACGATCCAAAGAGGTGTCCCGCGAGAGGCATCCAATACGGCACTACTCCCCACCACAGAAGTCCACCGCTCCTCAGTCGGCGTCCCCTGGCGCGTCTACCTACGAGCCCATGCAGATTGACCGCCTGAGGCAGTCGGAGCAACGCCGAGCAGAACGACTAGCAAAGGGTCTCTGCTTCTACTGCGGTAATGGTTCCCACCTGCTACGCTCTTGTCCCGAGAAGCCGGGAAACTCCAAAGCCTAGGCTTGGTAGGAGAGGCTACCCTAGGTGCTGGGACACTCTCAGACTCCGTTACCTGGACTATTCAAGTCACTACAGAAGAGACCCGGTTCACGGCAGAGGCGTATCTTGATTCCGGAGCAGCAGGCAACTTCATCCAGCAGGCCACGGTGGATAAGTACCAAGTGCCGGTCCTCCCACTAGAGAAACCGCTGGTGATCGCCTCTGTGGATGGGAGACCCCTCTCTGACACCGTCTCACTGATCACCAAGCCTGTGGAAGTACGGATCGGTGCCCTGCACACCGAGAAGATCACCTTCTACATCCTCCCGCGTATGTCTCATCAGATCCTGCTGGGACTCCCATGGTTACGGACACACGAACCGTCGGTCAGCTGGAGTACAGGTGAAATCACCCGATGGGGCTCCTCGTGCCACGAGAGATGTCTGAAAACCATCCAGCCCGTTTGACGCTCTCCGGTTCCAGAGTCTCTACCAGGACTGCCTTCTGCCTACTGGTCCTTCTCAGACGTTTTAGATAAAAAGGAGTCAGAGGTTCTACCGCCTCATCGTCCCTACGACTGCGCCATCGATTTACTGCCAGTAACCACGCCTCCTAGAGGAAGAATATACCCCTTGTCCCCTGCGGAAACACGAGCTATGTCTGCCTATATTACCGAGAGCCTGGCAAAGGGGTTCATTCGGAGGTCCTCATCCCCTGCCGGAGCAGGGTTTTTCTTCGTCAAGAAAAAGGAAGGTGATCTGCGCCCTTGCATCGACTACCGGGGTTTAAACCAGATCACCGTAAAGAACAAATACCCTCTGCCGCTTATCCCCGAACTATTCGATCGGCTCCGAGGAGCCCGTGTATTCACCAAGTTGGACCTCTGTGGGGCTTATAACCTGGTTTGCATTCGCTCTGGAGACGAATGGAAAACCGCATTCAACACTCGAGATGGGCACTATGAGTATTGTGTCATGCCCTTTGGTCTGTGTAATGCTCCGGCAGTCTTCCAAGAACTGGTGAACGACGTGTTCAGGGACCTCCTCTATGTCTGTGTCGTGGTATATCTTGATGACATCCTGGTCTTCTCTCCGGATCTACAGACCCACAGAGAAAACGTGCAGCTAGTTCTCCAGAGGCTTAGAGAAAACCGTCTGTACGCCAAGTACGAGAAATGCATCTTTGAGAAGTCGTCTCTTCCCTTCCTGGGTTAAGTAATCTCGGACACTGGCCTGCAGATGGATCCTGAGAAAGTGTCTGCCATCATCAACTGGCCTCCTCCTTCCGGACTGAAGGCTATCCAACGCTTTCTCGGCTTTGCGAACTATTATCGGCAATTCATTCCGCATTTCTCTGCCTTGACTGCGCCTCTCTCTGCCTTGACTAAGAAAGGAGCTAATCCTAAGGACTGGTCCCCGGCGGCCGATGCCGCGTTCTGCTCCTTGAAACAGGCGTTTGCTTCTTCCCCGGTTCTCCATCGCCCTGAATTGAACCGACAGTTCACCTTGGAGGTGGATGCCTCTTCCTCAGGAGCCGGGGCAGTGTTGATGCAGAACTCCCCCTCCGGCAAGATGGTCACTTGTGGATTCTTCTCCAAGAGCTTCTCGGCACCCGAACGCAACTACACCATCGGGGATCGGGAGCTACTGGCCGTGAAGCTTGCCTTGGAGGAATGGCGCTACCTCTTGGAGGGAGCTGTATACCCTGTAATCATATACACGGACCACAAGAATCTGGAGTACCTGCGGTCAGCCCAAAGACTGAACCCACGACAAGCCCGCTGGTCCTTGTTTTTTGCTCGATTTGATTTCCAACTCCATTTTCGGCCTGCGGACAAGAACGTGCGGGCAGACGCTTTGTCCAGGTCCTTCTTGCCCGTGGAGTTGGAGGAGGAGACGTTCCAGCCCATCATCAACCCCAGCAAAATCATTCCGGTGAATCCTGTCGCTTTAACTCAGATACCCCCTGGGAAAACCTATGTCTCAGATACTGACAGACAGAGAGTCCTGCACTGGGGCCATGCCTCGAAGATCGCCGGCCATGCTGGTCAGAAGAAAACTTGGAGTACGATTGTCCGTCACTACTGGTGGCCGTCCCTCCGTAAAGACGTCACATCCTTCGTCTCAGCCTGTCTGTCCTGTGCCCGGAACAAGACACCCAAGCACCTACCATATGGACGTCTCCTGCCTCTGCCCATTCCTTCTATTCCGTGGCAACATATCGCAATGGACTTCATTACGGACTTACCCTTATCCTCCGGACACACAGTCATATGGGTTGTGGTGGACCGTTTCTCAAAAATGGCTCACTTCATTCCCATGGCCGGGCTGCCCTCTGCCCAGGAGCTAGCTGACTCCTTCATCCAACATATATTCCGATTGCATGGCTTTCCCGCACACATTGTGTCCGACAGAGGAACTCAGTTTACCTCGCGCTTCTGGAGGGCCCTCTGCAAACATCTGGGAGTATCTCTGGACTTTTCTTCGGCCTACCATCCACAGTCGAATGGGCAAGTGGAGCGGGTCAATCAAATCCTGACCTCCTTCCTGTGCCACTACGTTAATGCCCATCACGATGACTGGTCCACGCTTCTTCCTTGGGCTGAGTTCTCCCACAACCATCACATCAGCGAGTCCACCTCCAGCTCTCCATTCCGAGTCGTTTACGGACTTCAGCCTTCAGTTCCATTGCCAGTATCCTCGGCTTCCGATGTCCCCGCAGCAGATGCTCTGGTCCAGGACTTCTCAGCCATATGGAGCTCTGTCAAGACCTCCCTTGAGCGTGCTTCTTTGCGGATGAAGAGACATGCGGACAAAAGGCGCCTGGATCCCCCGTGTTTCTCCCCTGGTGATCTGGTCTGGCTTGCATCCAAGTATGTCCGATTGAAGTTGCCATCGTACAAGTTGGGTCCTCGTTACATCGGGCCGTTTAAAGTCATCAGCAAGATCAATGCAGTCTCCTACAAGCTGCAGCTCCCGGCCACGATGCGGATACCCAACTCTTTCCATGTCTCCTTGCTCAAGCCTGTTGTCCTTGGTCCCTTCTCCGCTGATGCCGGTACTGCTCCTCCTCCCATCGCTGACGATGACATCTATGCGGTAAGGGATATCGTGGCCATGAAGACCGTACAAGGTCGGCAGTATTTCCTGGTGGACTGGGCGGGGTATGGTCCCGAGGATAGGTCCTGGGAGCCCCGGGAGAATGTTGGCACTCCTCTGATTCGTGCCTTCCTGTCCCGCTTGCGGGGAGGGGAGCGTGGGGGAGGGGGTACTGTCACGCTCCCCTGCTAGGCTCCCCGGCTCCCCTGCCATGCTCCCCGGCCCCTCTGCCTTGCTTACCGGCTCCCCTGCCACGCTTCCCCACTCTCAGGTCGCGCTCCGCCGCTCCCGTGCCAGGCTTCCCGGTCCCCCGCTCCACAGCCTTCCTGCTCCATCGCCTGCGGTCCCCAGGCAGCCCGGCCCCCGCTCCCGGCGCCTGTCGGCAACTCTGCCTCAGCCCGGCTCTCCTGCTTCCTACTCAACGCTCCCTCCTCTGGCTTCTGGCACCCGGGCCTCGCGCATGCGCATTAGGGCGCGCGCGCGGTCATTGACCCTTTCTTAAAGGGCCAGCACCTAGAAACAGGAAATTGCATAGACAGGTACAGGGTATATTAAGAATCACTTTCCTGATGGGCGGGGCCTGTTCTACGTGTTTAGCAAGCTAGTGTTCAGGTCCCCTATTGCTTTGCCTTGTGCTTTGCCTGCATTAACCCTGTCCTGTCTCGTAGAGCCTGTCCTGCCACGCCAGCCGCTCCGAACCACGCTCATTCCCGTACCCTGACAGTGACTTCAGCGGATGTTCCACCATCTCTGCAGCTCCGCCAGTCTCCAGTCCCTGGCTCCGTTTGGTGACCCGTTCCATCGCTCAGCAAGTTCCGGATCCCGCCTGACCTTACCACCTGGCCTCGGACTCTGAGCCTCGTCACCCGGACCACCGTCCAGAACTCCGTCCACCTTTCCTGCTCCCCTACGGACTGTCCGGCTACCAATAGTGCTTCGGCTGCCGTGCACCCAGACCCTCTGGCGGGGTGACCTGCCTGGCTGCCTCCTCAAGAGAAACCGGTGTATGGTCCAGAGGTTCCACCACCCGGACGTTACACCTATTGACCTGGTGCATTGGCAATTAGGGTAATATAAGGGGATAATGGTGAGCTACCACTAAGCCCTAGATTAGTAATGGTAAAGTGTCGAAGAATCTCCACTATTACTAATACTGTAAGTGAAAAGAAATAAACACAGACACCAAAATAATCCTTTGAAATAAAAAAAAACAAAAAAAGCACCCTCTTTCTCCAATTTATTAACCCCAAACACTCAGTTCCTACATAATCCGCATGCAGCCATACTACAATCCCGCAATGAAACGGCATCAAAACTGTTTTTTGCCAAGAATTGCAGATGTGGTACTGAAATTTCTAGACCATATTCTGGCATCTCATGGCAAAAAAATTGCATCAATACCACATCAAAACTGCATTGTATTTTGGGTTTTTTGCCAGAAGATGCAGATTTGGTGCTGAAATATGGTGTATAAATTTCAGCACCAAATCTGTACCTCTTCGCATTGGTTACAGAAGAATTTCTAAAGTACTGAATCTTTCACTGAGCACTGTTGGAGCCATAATCCAGAAGTGGAAAGAACATCATTTCAACATAAACCTGCCTTGACCAGGGTTCCCCACAAGATTTTAGACAGAGGAGTGAAAATAATTATCAGAAGAGTTGCTAAAAGCCAAGGACCTCCTGTGGAGATCTACAGAAAGACCTGTAATCAGCAGGTACAATTCTTTCAAAGAAAACAATAAGTAATGCACTCACCCCCATGGCCTGCACACCACGAAAGAATCCATTAGTGAAAAAAAACGTTCAACCGCGTTTAAAGTTTGCTCAGCAACATTTAGAAAAGCCTGTGAAATACTGGAAGAACATAGTCTGATCATTGGAAACCAAAATGATCAAAAATGAATTTTTGGATGCAATAATGCACACATTGTTTGGAGGCCAAAAAGCAAATCACCCCAAAAACATTGAAGTGTGGAGGTGGGAATATCATAGTGTGGGGCTGTTTTTTACTGTACGGTAATGGGAAACTTCATATAATTGAAGAAAGGATGAATTGACAAATGTACCAATACTTTCTTGATAAAAAATTTACTGCCATCAACCAGGATGATGAAGAAGAAACGAGGGTGGACATTTCAGCAAGATCCCAAACAGACAGCCAAGGACACTCTCAACTGGTTTCAAAGAAAGAAAATAAAGCTGCTAGAATGACTGAGACGATCACCGGAGCTGAATCCTATAAAAAATATATGAAAGGACCTAAACTTCAGAGTTCATAGAAGAAGCCCACGGTATCTTTAATATTTGAAGAGTGTTTGTGTGGAAGAATGGCCCAAAATCACACCTCAGCAATGCAATAGTTTCTCTATACAGTAGATGTACGGAAACTGCCATCACCAACAAAGGCTTTTGTTGAGTGCAATACTTTTTCCCTGTGTCATTTATCATCATCACACATAACTTAAATTATGGACATCTATAATTTGATTTCTTTTCCTGTGTAGATTGGATGGGTTGTTGCTGACATCTGGTGAGAAATTTGTGTCAATAACACCTTGGTGACATATTCAATACTTATTTCATGCACTGTAGATAATTTTTCTACTGCGATATCGTCGGGGTCAAATCGAAAGTGACGCACATCCGACGCCAGTAATGACATCGCAACGTGTAAAGCCTAGATGCACCAATAAACGATCGCAAAAGCATCGTAAATCGGTGATCTGTGTAGGGTCTGACATTTCCATAATTTCGCTGCAGCGACAGGTACGATGTTGTTCCTCGTTCCTGCGGCAGCACACATGGCTGTGTATGAAGCCGCAGGAGCGAGGAACATCTCCTTACCTGCCTCCACCGGCTATGCGGAAGGGAGAAGGTGGACGGGATGTTTACGTCCCACTCATCTCTGCCCCTCCGCTTCTATTGGCCGCCTGCCGTGTGACGTCGCTGTGACGCCGCATGACCCGTCCCCTTAGGAAGGAGGCGGGTCGCCGGCCAGAGCGACGTCGCAGGGCAGGTAAGTGCGTGTGAAGCTGCCGTAGCGATAATGTTCCCTATGGCAGCTATCACAAGAGATCGCATCTGCGACGGGGGCGGGGACTATCGCGCTCGGTATCGCTACAATCGTCCAGCAATGTCGCAGCGTTCAAAGTACCCCTAACAGTTAGTTATAGAGAATGCCCTGCCTGGTGTCACCTTGAATTTGGAACATTTAATTTCTCCTTCTAATTTAAAGCAATATGATTGGGGATGAGTAAATTTATTCGCCACTATTCGGTATCCAACGGATGACAGGCTATTTGCATCATTCGGTATCCGACGAATAAAACATCATCCGCTCCGATACTTTCATTTTAATTTCTCACTGCCTGGCGCCTGGCGCCGAGAGAGAGAGAGACCAGGCATGATTCCAGACGATTTCCAACCTTCTACAGGCTGTGCCCATACTGTTTCTTCATACGTTAGGTCCAATGTGAAATTATTCGGGTTTCCCATAGACTGCGCATCAAATATTCACGAATAGTCAAATAGCGGCGACGTATTTTTCGGATATTCACAAAGTCGGATATTTTGGTATTTGATCATCCCTAAATATGATCCTTTAGTATTACACAATTTTTGACAGTGAAATTAAGCAGTAGATGGTGAGTTATATCGTGATGTCTCCCAGCCGGTAATATTTTCTTATGCTGGCTTTTCAGTATGTCATTTTATTAAAGATAAACCAAAGCCAAAATATTCAGCTGTATCTTCATTTGCAAAACTAAACTGAAAACCAGTTTTGCATATTATATTTAAAGTGTGATCGTCATTTAATTTTTTTGTTTCCTCCTAAATAAATAGTCAAGGTCAAAATAAGACATTTAGTATATCTTTTATTACAGCACTCTTTTCTCTACTGCTGAACTGTTCATTCTTTCTAAAATAGTAATTTTATGGGGAAGATCTGTCTTCAATGATTTTCTCATTACTGAGATAGGAGAGGACTTTTGGTGCTCATAAAACTCTATGGAGAACTACAGTATAACTGTCATGTCAGAAAAACTTCCAGCAGAATGTCTGTGTCTGCCTCTAGCTCCTCCCTCCTTCCTCTTCCTCCCTACTGAAAAATGGCTAAAAAAACTCCAAATATTGTGAAAAAAATTCAATTTTGGTAAAGAATGCAATTTGTGGTAAAAGTCACTCTGAATCATGTTTGTTCAGGATAGTTTGATTACAATCATAGGAGAATTGTATGTTTTTTTTTTATTTAAATGAAGAAAATAAATTGAAAATTTGTAAAACAAAATATTTTTGTTTGTGTCGTCATGTTTCAAGAAACTGAACTAGTACATATGTGACGCCCTGGCCTATCAGGTCGTCACAACGGTGCTGTGCAACCTGCCCTTATGCATGGTACCTGCTGCTCCTTGGTTACCAGTCCTGTCCCTTTGGTGTTGCTAAGAACAGGTATACACAAATCCTGAGGAACACTCTGAACCACACCCACCAGACACCCATTGGGCAGCCTGAGGGGAATAGGGCCACCCAGATGGAGGGATGGTAGAAGGAGGGCCAGAAGTGTCAGTCAGTAGTCAGTAGTCGCTTCGACTGCAGCAGTGACAGTGAAAGGTCACACTGCGGAGCTGGGCTCCTGTACCCGTCCCAGGTGCCGGACGTTGGCCTGGCCTGGAAAGAGCTGGAACCCCGGTCGCAGGGGGTAGTGGCAAGGTGCACGGTACTGTCACGGAGGGCAGTTCGGTGGCCTTGTGCTACAACCAGGCAGGGGCCAGGACACGACGGGATACGCGGACCCTAGGCTGGGAAGTAGCTTCACACAGCCCAGTAATTTACCCCATGAGGACAGAGTCTTCACAAGCCGTTCTCCACCCGCTCCAAAATCGGGGTACTAGCGCAACGAGGGGGATATGACTTCCCAAAACCATCCAGAAAATTCCAAGCGTAAACCCCGAGAGCAAGCTCACTCCGTTAGCCACACAGGTGAGCGGGACCCGAGTAGTTTCACACAAAAGGGATCCACAAAGAATAAACACAGTGCCAAGGAACAAGGCTTCAGACCAACCAGCAATGCCAAAAGGGCACGGACCCAGTGTGCTCCAATAACATCTGCAGGACATTCAGGACTTTGGTTTACCCGTTGTCAGTGTCAGAATTCCTGGACTGTGTGAGTACGGGTCCCCATCCTTCCACTACTGAGCCCCGGGATACCTTCTCCCTGCCCACGGAGAGGTTAATATCACAAGCTGCCATCCCATCGCTCCCGGGCGCTCCCTCAAACGTAGCAGCGGTGGTATCCCAAATTACCACGACCTGTGGGTGGCGTCACGAACTTTATTGTTCACTCCTTGTAAATACCCCCCTTTTAATTTCGGGTGGCTGCGCGACCCCGCCTCGGGTCCGGAGACCCCTCGAGCCACTGCAGATCCGGATCCGTGCAGCCCGTCGGCTGTCGCGGGGGCGGCACACATATATACCAGGATAGGGACATATATACCAGGACAGAGGGCATATTTACTAGGATGGAAAACATATTTACCAGGAGGTGACTAGGATGGGGACATATGTACCAGGATGGGAGAAATATATACCAGATTTGGGGACATATTTACAAGGAAGGGGCCCAGGATGGGGACATATATAATAAGACGGGCCCAGGATGGGGACCTATATGCCAGAATAGGGGAAATATTTACTAGGATGTGGGACATATATGCCAGGATGGGGGACTTATTTATCAGGAAGGGCCCTAGGATTGGGGACATATATCCCTAAATGTGGGACATATTTACCCGGAAAGATGCCCAGGGTGGGGACATATATACCAGAATGGGGGACATATTTACTAGGATGTGGGACCTACAGTATATCCCAGTATGGGGGACTTATTTACCATGAAGGGGCTTGGGATGGGGACATGTACAGTATATCAGGATGGGGAAATGTAGACTAGGATTAGGAACATAATTACCAGGAAGGTGCCCAGGATGAGGCACATTAGTACAGGATGGGGACATTACTACATAATCAAGGGGGAGGGGGCAACAACTATGTCTTTATAGGATTAAGAACACCGCAAGGGCCCATACAACTAACTAATATCCAGGAGATTCAAGGTCCAAATTTTGCACCAGGGTCCATTGGACTCTAGTTTCGACACAGCTTAATATCTCATGATAAAGACACTGATGGGAGTCAGAAAATACGAGTAGTGGCCCAAATTCCATTTATATGTCCCTGTCACATGCCGTTATACTTTATATAGCTGGTATCTGTTGTGTGTTAAGGGAGATAATCTCCTGAGCCCTCTTCAAATGTGATCACCGGGGCAATAACATAAGTGTACATTATATTGCATTAGGGGTTAGAGGTAGTAGACAACTTTAAAGTGTAAACATGATATTGGACATATCTTAGTGGTTGCCTTAAGTTAACAAAATTGCACTAAATTTCAGTTTGCCATCTCAGTTAGTCTTTCATTTTCAAATTCCCCAATATACAGTTTGCATCATGATCAACGCTTCAGGTTTTTCTGTTTCTGGAGTGTCTCTGTCAGTAATATAGGCTGCATGTGACTGCTTTGTGTGTAGAGGATGCTGAGGTTTTCAGTAAATTATATGTCAACACAAATTTTTTCTCGTACTTAAATCTTCATAGTGCTTTCCTCCTTATTGATATAGCCTGTTCTCTCAGCATTTCCTGAGTATGAGACTTTTGTTATCTGTGTACAAACTCTTTCCTACTGCTATCTGGAACACTGAGAGAAGGAGCAAGAGTTGTCAGAAGTGGGAGCAGGGCTCGTAAAAAGTTGTAATGTTTTTGCATATTACTCAGCTAGATAAAAGGTTAAAATGCGCTCTGAGGGAACCCAATGGAAGATTTTTTAATAAAGGCTATTTTGGAAGCAAATGAACAATAGAAATTAATTCTGTGCAAAGGTGTACATAGTCTTAAAAGGGGATTCTATTACATATATATGTCAGCACATACAAAATTGCTGGTATAATTTCCAGTCCGCAGGTTGGTGCAGTCCTCCAGCCTATGGTACAAGCTTTTTCGAGCTTGACAAATGCTCCTTTGGTCTTGAGCAGAAATGTTGCCACCTGTTCACATGAGCCAATATAGACATCACTATTTATATGGAATTGCTATTGACTGCTGGTCATTTTTCTTGCTCATATGTAAAAAGTAAAAAAAATTAAACCTTTTACTCACCTCCCCAACCTCTCTGCTTTTCACCACCACCCATCTAGACTCCTTTGTGTCTTTCACTGATGGCAATCTAAAGACTTAACGTTGACTGGATGGATGGCTGTCAGGAGTGGAGAGATGTGGGTTGAAGTGAGTATGAGGATTTCTTTCTTTTTTTACATATTACATTTATATGCTTTATTATGTTGAATAAAAAAGGGCATTAAAACAATAAATCGAACCTGTCAGGTGCAATATGCACCCAGAAGCACAAGCAGATGTGGGTGCATATTGCCAATCCCTGCTTAACTGTCCCTGAATCTAGTAACAAACATAAAGAGATCTTTAGAAAAAGTAATGCTAATAAGCGCAGGGACTAGTCGCAAAGGCGTTAGTTCTTGCATTCATTCCACCCTCTTAGCATGGTAGCCCACCCTCAGGAGTGTGCTAACATGCTATTTAATACTTACTGCCCAGAATCATCATCAGCAGTGACTTCAGTACCTGTGTCCATTGCACCGCTTCAGTTCGCTGGGCTTAAGGTCAGTGCACATGAATCAGAATGCCCCGCACTTCCGGTCATGCACACCATAAATCCGGGTGTATGTGTCCTAGCTTCAGAGAGGTCTTTTGCGTATGACCGGTAGTGTGGTGACTTCTGATCCATGCACACTGACTCTAAGCCCGGCGTTCTGAGGTGGTGTGATGGACACAGGTATGCGCGTCACTGCCGATAATGATGCTGGGCAGTGGGCATTGAATAGCATGTTACTACACCCCTGTGGGTGTACTAACATGCTAATAGGGTGGAATGAGCGCAGGAACTAAAACGCTTGCAACTAGTCGACCTAGAAGTGCTGCAGGGACCTAGAAGTGGACCCACTGGACCACAGGGGGTCCCCGGGCCTACCCTAAAATGGGGTAGAGGATCGATCGGGACTGTGGTAGCCAGGTACAGGCAGGGCAGGACTGGAGCCATGTGCCAACAGGCAGGATGGGCTGGTAGCCATGTATGGGCAGGACAGGAGTGGAACCAGGTGCCAACGGGCAGGACAGGCTAGAAGCCAGGTACAGGCAGGATAGGATGGGAACCAGGTGCCAACAGGCAGGATGGACTGGTAGCCAGGTACGGGCAGAACAAGACAAGTGTGACGGGACAGGACAGGTCGGTATTAGACAGACAGGGTGACCTGATAATTGACTAGACAGAACTCAACTGACTAAACTGAGGTGTTGAACAGGCAACTCCCCTAGTGGGAGTTTGCCTAAATACTCAGTGCTTCTTGGCAATAGTCTTAGATGAACTTCCTAGGAGTAGTGCACTGGCTCTTTAAGAGAGGGGCAGTGGCGTGCGCGCAGTCCCTAGGAGCGTTCCCAGAGGTCCTGCGAAGCGTGTATGGACTCCGGGAGGCGGGTGGAGGAAAAGCCACGTGGAGGAGAGCAGGGATGCCAGGCAGCATGGAAGAAGCTAGCCGCGGCAGTGAGTGACGGCTGTCCCTGCAGGAGGGGAGAGGCAGTGACACAGCGTTACACACATACTTTCTGACTGTCTACTGTACAATACGATATGGACAAAATAATGGGAAGTATGTACAATGGATAATCAGATGGTATGAATCATCCGAGAATGGAGCCGCCACTGCAGATAATGCCATGTTGTGCCATCTCTGAACAACACAGCATGTCTGAAAAATAATATACTCTAACCTGATAAAAAAAAATATTATATCTTACTGTCACAATAAAAGTGTTTTACATCTATACATCAAACATTTGCAAATGGTGCTGCCTCAGACATGTTCTGTAGATATGTTCTGTATTTCTTAAATAACATGATGTTAAGTATTTCTCATCTTTTCCCCTTGGGGTAGTTTTTTTTTCTTCTCTATATATGTATATATATTTTGTAACACTTGTGAAATTTGGAAGACAGATGTTGACTCACTATCATTTATTGCTGCAAAATGCCTGGCAGGGATCATAGAATCTGTGCTTATTCATGTCAAGATTTGCAATGTCACAGTTTCAAAGGATGGTAACTAATATCCCAGGCTTGCTTTTTTCCTGCCCTGCTGTGTCTTACATGTAAGCCAAGAAAACCCACAGGGATATGCCATCCTCTCGGAGACTGTGGCATTAAAGATGACAGGAAATATCCACCAACTCCGAGCTATGAAGCTGCTGATTGAAATTTACATATGTTTATTTTTTTGTTCCCTTGCATTACTGCCATTTCCTTTATAGTAAATCTATTAGAAAGACCTTCATGGAGGATTGGATTGCCTTGTGGCGTATAAACCTGGTCAGAATAAAAATAGAGGTTTCAGTACAAGGATATTTCATCATATTCTCTTTTTCTTTCGTTTAGAATTAATACCATTTGATTCTGAATATTATTATTTTTTTTATCTTAATAAAAAGGTGTTTTAGGTGAACTAAGACAACTTTTAACTACGCTGTGTGGGCAATTTATATTTTTGAAGATTAATTTTAACATTGAACATCGCTAGTATTGTCGGTCAATCCGAAAGATTAATAAGCCTGAAAATGGAATATTTACAAAAGTAAAGGCCGCTTTACACTCAACGACATCGCTAACGAGATATCGATGGGGTCACGGAATTCGTGACGCACATCCGGCCTCGTTAGCGACGTCGTTGCGTGTGACACCTAGGAGCATCCACTAACGATCAAACATACTCACCTAATCGTTGACACGTCGTTCATTTCCAAAATATCGTTGCTGGTGCTGTTCGTCGTTCCTGAGGCAGCACACATCGCTATGTGTGACACCCCGGGAACGACGAACAGCAGCGTTCCTGCGTCCTCCGGCAACGAGATGGGCGTGTCGTTAATGCGTCTGGTCTCCGCCCCTCCGCTTCTATTGGTGGGCCGCTGTGTGACGTCGCTGGGACGGCGCATGAACCTCCCCCTTAAAAAAGAAGTTGTTCGCCGCCCACAGCAACGTTGATAGAAAGGTAAGCATGTGTGACGCGTCCTAGCGATATTATTCGCCATGGGCAATGATTTGCCCATGCGATCGCTAGCGACATCTCTAGCGATGTCACAGCGTGTAAAGCGCCCTTAAAAGTGAGGTTGTGTTTTCCTTAAAAGAATATTTCTGTGTGCGAAATTATTGGGTGACTATTAGTGTGCAGAATTATTAAGTGCAGTATATTTTAAATTATAAGATACACTTTTAATCCCCCGAAATTAGGAGGGAAATGGGGGTGCGTCTTATTCCCTTCACCCCCAAGCGATTTTCTATTTTTCCGTTTTGTTTTTTTTGCTCTCCTTCTTCCGAGAGCCGTAACTTTTTTATTTTTCTGTCAATCTTGCCATATAAGGACTTGTTTTTTGCGACATGAGTTGTATTTTTAAATGAAACCATAAGTTTTACCATATAGTGTGCTGGAAAAAAATTCCAAGTGCGGAAAAACTGCAAAAAAATATTAGTTTTTGGGATATTTTATTCCCCATGTCCACTATATGATAAAACTGATGTGTTGGTGTAAGTTTTCCAAAACTTGTAGCGTTCTTATTTTTCGTGATCTGGGGCTCAGTGATGGCTTATTTTTTGAGTATCGAGCTGATGTTTTTAATGGTATAATTTTTTGCGCAGATACTACGTTTTGATTGCCTTTTATCTGGAAGGTACTGGAAAAATAATTGGATATATTGCCGCGCTACCACCAATGCGAAGAAGTGTTAATTAATATTAGTAATTTATTTTACAGGCCAACACGTTTCTGGGATCAAGTCGCCTTCCTCAGGACTATGGTCACTTTTCTTGATTTCCGTGGTCCTGAGGAAGGGGACTTGATCACAGAAACGCGTCGACCTGTAAAATAAATTGGTAATATTAATCAACACTTGTTCGCATTGGTGGTAGCGCGGCAATACATCCATTCTTTCTCCAGTACCTTCCAGAATATTCACGTGGAGCTGCAGCAACCACCATTAAATTGTACCTTATATAGAGTTGTGCCTGCCACAACCCTGCCAGGTGAGTGGTTTCAATTTTACCTAACTCACCATTTATCTGGTAAAGCCCTATTTTGCACTCTGCTTTGCTGTCAGCTTGATCACCTGTTATTGCATTTTGTGTAAAATTTGCGGCGACCAAAAAATGCCGTTTACCAATCGTATTAATTGACTTTATATTTTGATAGATCGGGCGTTTCTGAACGCGGTGATACCAAATATTTGTATATTTTTTATTTTTTTAATCCAATAATTTTCAATGGGCCGAATGGGGGGTGATTTGAACTTTTAGGTTTTTTTATTTTTTTAAAACTTTTTTTCAACTTTTTTTTATTTTACTAGATCCCCTAGGGGACTATAATGATCAGCAGTCTGATCGTTCTTCCATTTCTCCAGATCACAGCTACAGAGCTGAGATCTAGAGAAAAGCTACTTTTCTCTTACACACTATTCTCTGCCGGCAGTGAAAGAAAGTGACTCATCATGGCTACAGGATTCATCACATGACCCTGTGCTACCATAGAAACCACCAGAAGTCATGTGATCACATCACATGACTTCCGATGGGAGTGGGTAATTTATGCTTATGGCAGCGCACTGATACATCTCGCTGGAAAAGTATTCTATGGACAGATGAGACAAAGATCAACCTGTACCAGAATGATGGGAAGAAAAAAGTTTGGAGAAGAAAGGGAACGGCACATGATCCAAGGCACACCACATCCTCTGTAAAACATGGTGGAGGCAACGTGATGGCATGGGCATGCATGGCTTTCGATGGCACTGGGTCACTTGTGTTTATTGATGACATAACAGCAGACAAGAGTAGCCGGATGAATTCTGAAGTGTACCGGGATATACTTTCAGCCCAGATTCAGCCAAATGCCGCAAAGTTGATCGGACGGCGCTTCATAACACAGATGGACAATGACCCCAAGCATACAGCCAAAGCTACCCAGGAGTTCATGAGTGCAAAAAAGTGGAACATTCTGCAATGGCCAAGTCAATCACCAGATCTTAACCCAATTGAGCATGCATTTCACTTGCTCAAATCCAGACTTAAGACGGAAAGACCCACAAACAAGCAAGACCTGAAGGCTGCGGCTGTAAAGGCCTGGCAAAGCATTAAGAAGGAGGAAACCCAGCGTTTGGTGATGTCCATGGGTTCCAGACTTAAGGCAGTGATTGCCTCCAAAGGATTCGCAACAAAATATTGAAAATAAAAATATTTTGTTTGGGTTTGGTTTATTTGTCCAATTACTTTTGACCTCCTAAAATGTGGAGTGTTTGTAAAGAAATGTGTACAATTCCTACAATTTCTATCAGATATTTTTGTTCAAACCTTCAAATTAAACGTTATAATCTGCACTTGAATTCTGTTGTAGAGGTTTCATTTCAAATCCAATGCGGTGGCATGCAGAGCCCAACTCGCGAAAATTGTGTCACTGTCCAAATATTTCTGGACCTAACTGTATATATGTGGCGCCCCTGAGGCTTCAGTCGCCACAGGGTACTACATCATTCATCTTGGGTGCAGAGGAGGTCATTGCCAGTAAACCAACACAATCCACCACAACACACAGTAAGATGCCCTCTCACTGGGACTGGGCTAGGGTAGAGACATTGGGGGGTGGCCATCACTAATGTAGTAGACCCTCTTCTCACTAATTCAGGAACCCGTGGAGGAGGAGCTTGACACAGGGGAGCGAGGTGACAGACAAACATTCAGACAGTCGAGCAAAGACACAGAACAAGTGAGACGCAGGAGAACACGGTCGCTGAGGGGAGAGCTGCGCCATAGCTCCCTCAGAACCAAGCGCACATGACAGGGTGCAGAGCCCCAGGCTGGTGGGCACTTTATGTCCCGCCAGCAGAGGATTTCAAGTCTTTTGGCCCACCCAAGCGCCCTGGGCACAGCAGAATATAGAGCAAGGAGTCATGACAACTGAGCGGCACCAGTAACAGACTCACGCTATCTGCTATATGGGACCGGAACGGGGTCCATCCAAGTACCCGGGTCTCCGCATGTCAGGGAGGAAGGACTCACAGACAGAAACACCAGTTCTGGCCTCCGAACTATCCGGGATTGGCTGGGGCTCATTACAGCGGAGTCCGGCAGTCCAAAGGTGGTGATATCTCGGTGAGTAAAGAACTTAAACTGCAATCGCTGTGTCATCCAATACTTCCCGTGCCCCGTGCTCCTTCATTAGAGTGGACTACTACTCACAATCTCATTGTGGGCCTGAGCTCTACCTGTGGAGAGCTGTACCAACATAGCTGACCTACCACCTGCCCACAGGCAGAACCTCTTGCAGCGGTGGCTCCCATATCATAGCCGCACACTACAGGTGGCGTCACAAAAAACTACCATCTCCACAATTGATTCACACCACCGGGGTCATGGAACCGGGCCTAGCCGCTGTGACATCCCACCCCTGCACCAGCCTGATGACGAGTAACCCCCTAGACCCTGTGGGTGCATCATATATATGTCACCCATCCTGGTAAATATATTTCCAATTCTGGTAAATATGTACTCAATCCTGGTATATATGTCCTCCATCCAGGTAAATATGTCCACTATCCTGGTATACATTTCTCCCATCCTAGTTTATATGTCTCCAATCATGGGCCTCACCCTCGTATATATATCCTCATCCTTGTATATAGATCCCCATTCTGGGCCTATCCTGATATATATATCCCCATCCTTGGCCTCATCTTGGTATATATGTCCCCATCCTGGTCTATAAATGTCCAATCCTGGGCCCCATCCTGGTATATATGTCCCCATCCTGGGCCCCATCTTAGTATATATGTCTCTATCCAGGTCTATATAGTCCAATCCTAGGCCACATCCTGGTATATATTTCCCCATCTTGTTATATATGTCTACCATCCTTTTGTATCTGTCCAAATCCTGATATACATGTATCCATCCTAGTATATATGTGCCCCATCCTGGTATATACAGTATATCCCCATCCTGAGTCTATCCTGGTGTATATGTCCTCTTTCTAGTATGTATGTCCTCTTCCTGGTATATACAGTGCCTACAAGTAGTATTCAACCCCCTGCAGATATGCAGGTTTACACATTCAGAATTAACTTGGCATTGTGACATTTGGACTGTAGATCAGCCTGGAAGTGTGAAATGCACTGCAGCAAAAAAGAATGTCATTTCTTTTTTTATTTTTTTTTTAAATTGTGAAAAGTTTATTCAGAGGGTCATTTATTATTCAACCCCTCAAACCACAAGAATTCTGTTTGGTTCCCCTAAAGTATTAAGAAGTATTTCAGGCACAAAGAACAATGAGCTTCACATGTTTGGATTAATTATCTCTTTTTCCAGCCTTTTCTGACTAATTAAGACCCTCCCCAAACTTGTGAACAGCACTCATACTTGGTCAACATGGGAAAGACAAAGGAGCATTCCAAGGCCATCAGAGACAAGATCGTGGAGGGTCACAAGGCTAGCAAGGGGTACAAAACCCTTTCCAAGGAGTTGGGCCTACCTGTCTCCACTGTTGGGAGCATCATCCGGAAGTGGAAGGCTTATGGAACTACTGTTAGCCTTCCACGGCCTGGACAGCCTTTGAAAGATTCCACCCGTGCCGAGGCCAGGCTTGTCCGAAGAGTAAAGGCTAACCCAAGGACAACAAGGAAGGAGCTCCGGGAAGATCTCATGGCAGTGGGGACATTGGTTTCAGTCAATACCATAAGTAACGTACTCCACCGCAATGGTCTCCGTTGCAGACGAGCCCGTAAGGTACCTTTACTTTCAAACTGTCATGTCAAGGCTCGTCTACAGTTTGCTCATGATCACTTGGAGGACTCTGAGACAGACTGGTTCAAGGTTCTCTGGTCTGATGAGACCAAGATCGAGATCTTTGGTGCCAACCACACACGTGACGTTTGGAGACTGGATGGCACTGCATACGACCCCAAGAATACCATCCCTACAGTCAAGCATGGTGGTGGCAGCATCATGCTGTGGGGCTGTTTCTCAGCCAAGGGGCCTGGCCATCTGGTCTGCATCCATGGGAAGATGGATAGCACGGCCTACCTGGAGATTTTGGCCAAGAACCTCCGCTCCTACATCAAGGATCTTAAGATGGGTCGTCATTTCATCTTCCAACAAGACAACGACCCAAAGCACACAGCCAAGAAAACCAAGGCCTGGTTCAAGAGGGAAAAAATCAAGGTGTTGCAGTGGCCTAGTCAGTGTCCTGACCTTAACCCAATTGAAAACTTGTGGAAGGAGCTCAAGATTAAAGTCCACATGAGACACCCAAAGAACCTAGATAACTTGGAGAAGATCTGCATGGAGGAGTGGGCCAAGATAACTCCAGAGACCTGTGCCGGCCTGATCAGGTCTTATAAAAGACGATTATTAGCTGTAATTGCAAACAAGGGTTATTCCACAAAATATTAAACCTAGGGGTTGAGTAATAATTAACCCACACTTTTATGTTGAAAAAGTATTAAAATTTAACTGAGCAACATAACTTGTTGGTTTGTAAGATTTATGCATCTGTTAATAAATCCTGCTCTTGTTTGAAGTTTGCAGGCTCTAACTTATTTGCATCTTATCAAACCTGCTAAATCTGCAGGGGGTTGAATACTACTTGTAGGCACTGTATGTCCCCCATTCTGGTAAATATTTTCCCCATCTTGGTAAATATGTCACCCATCCTACAGTCCCTGACAAATGTTCTGTTGCTTATCTATGTTATGTAAATAAAAGCTTATTACCTGACTTTAAATTCATCCATTGGTTTTATAAATTTCTCTTTTGAAAGCTGAACCCCTCCCAAATTTGGTTTAGGTTATGAAAATAAAGTTGCTGCAAAGCTAAAATATTGATCATTTAATGAACACAGAAAGGTCAGATTTTGGCAAGACAAACATTTTGTCACCCACAGAACGTAATGTGAAATTCAAACAAATAATTAACTTCTAATATAAAGATATGTTGCAAAACATTGGTGAATGAAGTTTTAGTGCTATTAGAGCCATATTTAATATTTTGTGTGACTTCCATGAGCTTGATGGACTTCATCCATGCGGTTCAACAATGATTCATACAATTTATTAATGAAGTCATCAGGAATAGCAAAGAATGCAGTCTTACACGCCTCCCAGAGTTCATCTAGATTCTTTAGTTTTGTCTTCCAAGCTTCCTCTTTCATCTTACCCCAAACATGCTCAATGATGTTCATGTCTGGTGACTGGGCTGGCCAGTCCTTGAGCACCTTGATCTTCTTTGCCAGGAGGAACGTTGTTATAGAGGTGGATGTACAGTGCCTACAAGTAGTATTCAACCCCCTGCAGATTTAGCAGGTTTGATAAGATGCAAATAAGTTAGAGCCTGCCAACTTCAAACAAGAGCAGGATTTATTAACAGATGCATAAATCTTACAAACCAACAAGTTATGTTTCTCAGTTAAATTTTAATAAAGTTTCAACATAAAAGTGTGGGTCAATTATAATTCAACCCCTAGGTTTAATTTTTTGTGGAATAACCCTTGTTTGCAATTACAGCTAATAATCGTCTTTTATAAGACCTGATCAGGCCGGCACAGGTCTCTGGAGTTATCTTGGCCCACTCCTCCATGCAGATCTTCTCCAAGTTATCTAGGTTCTTTGGGTGTCTCATGTGGACTTTAATCTTGAGCTCCTTCCACAAGTTTTCAATTGGGTTAAGGTCAGGAGACTGACTAGGCCACTGCAACACCTTGATTTTTTCCCTCTTGAACCAGGCCTTGGTTTTCTTGGCTGTGTGCTTTGGGTCGTTGTCTTGTTGGAAGATGAAATGACGACCCATCTTAAGATCCTTGATGGAGAAGCAGAGGTTCTTGGCCAAAATCTCCAGGTAGGCCGTGCTATCCATCTTCCTATGGATGCGGACCAGATGGCCAGGCCCCTTGGCTGAGAAACAGCCCCACAGCATGATGCTGCCACCACCATGCTTGACTGTAGGGATGGTATTCTTGGAGTAGTATGCAGTGCCATCCAGTCTTCAAACGTCACGTGTGTGGTTGGTACCAAAGATCTCGATCTTGGTCTCATCAGACCAGAGAACCTTGAACCAGTCTGTCTCAGAGTCCTCCAAGTGATCATGAGGAAACTGTAGACGAGCCTTGACATGGCGCTTTGAAAGTAAAGGTACTTTACGGGCTAGTCTGGAACGGAGACCATTGCGGTGGAGTACGTTACTTATGGTATTGACTGAAACCAATGTCCCCACTGCCATGAGATCTTCCCGGAGCTCCTTCCTTGTTGTCCTTGGGTTAGCCTTGACTCTTCGGACAAGCCTGGCCTCGGCACAGGTGGAAACTTTCAAAGGCTGTCCAGGCCGTGGAAAGCTAACAGTAGTTCCATAAGCCTTCCACTTCCGGATGATGCTCCCAACAGTGGAGACAGGTAGGCCCAACTCCTTGGAAAGGGTTTTGTGCCCCTTGCTAGCCTTGTGACCCTCCACGATCTTGTCTCTGATGGCCTTGGAATGCTCCTTTGTCTTTCCCATGTTGACCAAGTATGAGTGCTGTTCACAAGTTTGGGGAGGGTCTTAATTAGTCAGAAAAGGCTGGAAAAAGAGATAATTAATCCAAACATGTGAAGCTCATTGTTCTTTGTGCCTGAAATACTTCTTAATACTTTAGGGGAACCAAACAGAATTCTTGTGGTTTGAGGGGTTGAATAATAAATGACCCTCTGAATAAACTTTTCACAATTTAAAAAAAAAAAATAAAAAAAGAAATAACATTCTTTTTTGCTGCAGTGCATTTCACACTTCCAGGCTGATCTACAGTCCAAATGTCACAATGCCAAGTTAATTCCGAATGTGTAAACCTGCTAAATCTGCAGGGGGTTGAATACTACTTGTAGGCACTGTATGAGATGGAGCACCATCCTGCTGCAGAATTTGACACCTTTTATGATTGGGAATGTAAAAGGTAGCTAATACTTCTTGATATTTTAGGCTATTGATATTGCCTTCCACCTTGCAAATGTTTCGCACACTCCCATACTGAATGTAACCCCAGACCATGATATTTCTGGGTGTATTTCGGATCCATACGGGCTCCAGTAGGTCTCCTGCAGTATTTTCTGCGGCTGTGTTGTAATTTAACTGAAGATTCATCAGAGAAATCCACCTTCTGACACTTTTCCATCTGTTTAGCAGGCTGTGGGACTTGGCAAATGCCACACAGTTTTTTAATTTCCTTTTGTTTAGTGCTGGCTTCTGGACACTGATTCGACCATGAAGGCCATTTCGACACAGAATCCTACAAACTGTTCTAGTTGACACATGGACTTGAGGTGACCAGGCCTGTTGAAGCTCTGCTGCAGTGCTAGAGGGGCTGGCTTTGGATTTTCTAACCAACAAACGATCCTCCTGAGCAGTTGTCTTGCGGGGTCTGCCAGACCTGGGCTTGTCAAAAACATCTCCAGTCTCTTGAAATCTTTTTTTAATTCTTGTACTTGACGTTGAGACACATTAAAGGTGCCAGCCACCTATGCAATAGATCTGGTCTTCAGCCTCTTGATAATCAAGGCTTTGGTCGCAGGATGAATTTGTGGCATGTTGTCAGAGGTCAAGTTGCAGTTCAACTTAAGGTCAGGGGTGCTGGGTTTCTTTTTATACACACCCACTAATTAACTGATCATTTAGTGAGAACAGATGAGGATGTAAACGAGGATTGGGTGCATTATATGACAAGGAGACAAAACTTTTGTCTTGCCAAAATCTCACCCTTGTGTGTTCATTAAATGATCAAAATTTCAGCTTTGCAGCAACTTTATTTTCATAACCTAAACCAAATTTGGGAGGGTTTCAGCTTTCAAAAGAGTAATTTCTAAAACCAATGGATGATTTTAAATGTCAGGTAATAAGCTTTTATTTACATAAAATGGATAAGCAACAGAACTTTTGTCAGGGACTGAACTCCTTCCCTAGATGAAGGGTTTCCCTTCCCATAGCTTTCGCCGCTCGCTTTGTACTTCCCCAGAATTCTTTTTACATTTTACATCTTATGTTTTATGCTCTGTAGTTTGCAGATCCAGCAGAAAATAAAAAGGAACATTGAATTTGTTGAGGAAAACTTTTCTGCAAATTGAATTTCCTGGGAAAATCTGCATGAACAGGAGAATTAGAATGCTATCTAATTCACTTTTTGTCTAATAGATATGATCAAATCTTTTAAAATTTAGATTCACAAGCTTCAGCAAATATTTCAAACACATTTGATCTGCAGCAAACGTATTTTCAGGTATTTGCTTTGAAAGAATGTGTGGAACACTTTATGGTCTCCTAGGACTGCATCCAACCCCTGTCAAGTTATATACTGCAAACACAGCTTTAGTAATGTCAAAGTGACCTTTTTAGTGATGGGCGAACCTCCCCAATGTTTGGTGTTCAGGAGTCTCGCCCGTACATTTTGTAAAGATTGAGTTCGGGTTCTGAGATAACGCGAACTTGCGTCTGAACACAGAACTTGGACTTTATAGTTATGGGATGGGGCGGGAGGGGGGGCTGTAAAATAAAGAATACAGTTAATAATAAACATTGTCATTATACTTACAGGTCCCGCGATGCATCCTGCACTCTGTTTCCCCCCGCTTCTGCTCCCGATGAACGCTGTGCCCTCCCGGTAAACAGCACTGACGATAGGACCTTCCGTGACGTCATACCCATGTGACCAGTCACGTGTGAATGTTGTATTACCTCGTTGGTTATAGACCGGTCACATGGCTATGACGTCATTCTTGGTCCTGTCAATGCATCTCACCGGTACAACGTGCTCGCCCAAGCATTTCAGTACTCAGTATACTCAGCGAGTGCCGTGTACCGTGAGATGCTCGGTCACATGCTCGGCTCCCCCTCCCTGCATGTTGGCGCTCTTTACAGAGTCAGCTTACATGCAAGGATTGGCTGCCACAGCCAGTGATGAATAGTGGTGCCGGGAATCAGGTGATCAGAGATCACCATTGCTATAGTAACCCGCTTGTTAGGTTACTATGGCAAGAGTGGCAGCGGTGACGTCACTGCTTACCAACCCACAACTTCTGCTCACTCATTGAGTGATTAGACTGCACGGGGAGGAGCAGCGTTCTTCCTCCCCTGTGCTTTGGGATATAGCAGAGCTGCATGGGTTGAAGGAGAAAGAAAACAGAAGACCAGGATCATGGAGGGGTGAGAGAGAGTAATAAACATGGAGTCCTTAAGTGTCTCTGTGTATTTATTTCTAATAAAGTATTTTTTCTCTGTGTGGTGTCTTTTTTAACCCTTTATTGGAGATTCTTAATGGCCGGGTCAAACTTGCCTGACATTAAGAATCTTTGCCTTAAAACTAGCTGGTAAAACAAACCTGGTATTAAGCCCTTATTACTCAGCTTGCGACCCAGCACCAGAGCCGCTGGAGAGTTGGAACCAGCAACAGAAGATGGCGCTTCTATGAAAGCGCTATTTTCTGGGGTGGCTGCGGACTGCAATTCGCAATGGGGGAGCCTAGAAAGCTTGGGCCAACCTGCGCTGCAGAATCCAATCCCCAGCTGCCTAGTTTTACCTGGCTGAACACAAAAATTGGGTGCCGCCCACGTCGTTTTGTTTTTTTTTAATTATTTCATGAAATAATTAAAAAAAGGGCTTCCCTACATTTTTGGTTCCCAGTTGTGTACAAATAGGCAGCTGGAGGTTGGGGACAGCCCGTACATGCCTGCTGTACCTAGCTAGCATACAAAAAATGGCGAAGCCCACATCATTTTCCTTTATTTTTTTGGTAAAAAACTTATAAATAACAAAGAAACAAACAAAGGCTGCCCTTGATTTACCATTGCAAGTGAAGGTAACAGCAAACAGTGGGGGTTAGCAGCCAATAGCTGCTTGAATTACCCTTAGCTAGCAATAGAAAATGCAGCAGGAGCCCACGCATATTTTTTTAATTATGTACTTAAATAACTAAAAAAAGGGCTTCCCTGTATTTTGATTGCCTGACATCACAGTATTGTAAAATAAATAAATCAATTTAAAAAATATCGTAGCGCTCCGCGATATTTTGGATTCTCAGCGCAGAAAAAGCAGACGGCTAGGGGCTGCCACCCCCAGCTGCCTGATTTACCTTGGTTGGCAATCAAAATACAGGGATGCCCATTCATTTTTTTTTATTTAAAAAAATAATAAAAAAAAAATGCGTGGGCTCCTGCCGTATTTTGATCGCCAGTCAGGTAAAGCCTGGAAGCTGGGGACTGGGATTCTTGGAAGCCTGCAGCCGCCCCTGGAAATGATGCATTGTTCCTTAGCCCCATTTCCAGGCGCTTTACCCAGCTCATACAGTGGCCGTGATGGTGGTGGCTCGCTGACTAATAAAAGGGGTTAACACCCGCTTTGTATTCTCAGATGGTACTAAGCCTGAAATTCATGGTGTCACGCCCAATTAGACATGGCCACCATGAATTTCTAGGAAACAGTAAAAAAAACAACACAGAGAATTTTTTTTTATTAGAAATAAAACAAGAAAACATTTAGAGACTCCATCTTTATTATAAAAAAATCCTTAGTCCGACATAATCCATTGGGACAGCAATGCAACTCTGCTTCATCACTGTGCACAGACAGTTTATACACAGTGAGAAGCAAAGCGCAATGTCAATTCTGCTTCATCACTGTGCACACAGTGTCTATACACAGTGAGAAGCAAAGTGCAATGTCAACTCTGCTTCATCACTGTGCACAGACAGTGTCTATAGAGTGAGAAGCAAAGCACAATGTCAACTCTGCTTCATGACTGTGCACAGACAGTGTCTATACATAGTGAGAAGCACAGAGAGCCATATCAACTCTTCTACATCGCTCTGGACAGACAATGTTTATACATAGTAAGAAGCACAGACAGCCATGTCATTTCTGCTACATCACTGTGCATAGACAGTGTCTATACAAAGTGAGAAGCACATAGAGCTATGTCAGGTCTGCTACATCGCTCTGGACAGAGCAATGAAGCAGAGGCTGGCAGTGAGGGGATGATTGCACTTGCGTCTCGCATTGCATCACACCACTCTCAGGACAGGAGCGCCTCAGCTGCATGGAAATACATGCAGCTGACCCGCTGCCATTGGGAGATTGTGCGCCGTGATGCCATGACACCCACATGACAGCGCACCAGGACCTTTGATGACGTCATACTCACGTGACCAGTCTGTAGCCAATGAGGTAATAAAACATTCAAATGTGACTGGTCACATGGGTATGACGTCACGGTCACGGCAGTTCCTTTTAGCCAGAGGTGCTTAACAGGGGAAACAGCAATGATCAGACGGACGCGGAAGCAGAAGCGCTGGGAGACAGAGTCTGCATGACATGTCGCAGGACCTGAAAGTATGATCATAATGTTTTTTTAATAATGTGCTTTGTTTTTTACAGCCCCTGGAGCCCAACTGCAACATGAACTGTAACACGAACTGTAACATGAACGTCCCAGAAAGCTCGTGCTCGGGGTCATGTGCACGAACACCATGTATTCGGTACGGACCCCGAGCTTTACAGTTCGGGTTCACCCATCCCTAGACCTATTGTCACAAGTGTGTCATGGCCTGATGTGATCTCGGGGGGATCAGAAGGTCACAGCTTATAGTTGATTGCAGATCCCCTTTAGTGCATGCTCATCATTTATCTTGAGTTTTGAGCTTTTATTCTTCAATCCAGTGGGATAAGATTTCTTTCTATAAGTATCAATTCCTCACTCCCCCTATAGTTCTTTCTATACTGCTTACTTTGAAAGAGCCTGTGTCTGGAGAAGCCTAGGTGCTTTGTTTCTTTTGCAGCTGAGAAGTTTTTTGCTAGAGAAGCGGTGGAGAGCTATTTGTTGTGTCTTTCCTCACCTGCTACCTCATGTTGTCTTATTGAAGCAACAAGACTAGTGTATCGCTGGCTTTCCCACTAGGCAGTAAGTTCAGGGCCAGCAAGAGCCTAGGACTGTGACAGCACATGAGGGAACAGCACATCTAGGGATGTTAGGGAGTGCAAGGATCAGCATTTGGTGAGTGTTAGGAGGTGACCCCTCTCTCCTCTCCCTAGTGCCTAAGTCTTCTGTTATTTTACTTTCCTGGTTTTCCCTTTGTGTTGTGTCTCTCACCAGGAGTCCTCTCTCACCCGGCAAGACAGCTATATATGGCAATGGGTAAACGAATAGTGACCTTTCTTCATTGATGTTTTGTTACACACTATGTATACATTTTATTGAGTTTTTTGCCTTTTTTGCCATCTTCTATTGCTAATCTGTGAGCTGTGACACTCTCTCGCTAGACAGATTTGCCCTGAAATAATTGCTGCATTCCCTGCCTTGGCTTTTATACAGACTTTCACAACCTGTAGTATACTTAGTGATGGCTGTCCTGTGGGATGTGCTATTGTCGCGGGCGGGGAGGAGGGTGTCGGCACACTACGCTCACCCCTTCTGCTCCGGTCCGGCAGCTGCTCAGTGGTGGCTCGAGCTGTGGGCCGGATCCCGGGGTTTCTCGAGCGACACTCCTCGCCCGTGAGTGAAAGGGGGGGTTTGTGGGTGTGGGGATTGTTATAGTTCGTGACGCCACCCACGGTTGTGGTGATTGCACCACCGCTGCTCAATTCAGGGATCCCGGGGATGGTGATGTGGAGCAGCCAGGTGTTGTGTTGCCCCTCCGTGGGTAGGGGTTGGTGATCCCGGGGCCCGGTGGTGGAGAAGGAGGTGCGGGGCCTGATGGGCGCAGGGACGCGGGGGCAGCGCTGTGCCTTGCGGCATGGTGGTACTCACTCAGCCTGAGACACGGACACAGTTTGTACGGTAAACCAAACGGCTGGTAGGACGGTCCCACAGACGGCTGCACCTGCACTCCCGGTAGGTGACGGTGATGTCCCTCTTCCTTGCACCTATGTTGACTGATGGTAGCGGTGGATTCCCTCCGGTTACCCGCTCCCCGACTGCAATCTGGGCCGGAGGAGCTCTACACTTTGCCCGCAGGCGCTGGCCCTGGGGAAACTGGTGCCCTGGCGGTGGCGGTGTCTCCCCCGTACTGGTTGGGCTGTTGCCGTCAATCGGGACTTGGTTGTTGGGGAATCTACGTCCCCTTCACTGATGGATTCGGCAAATTTGGCGACTCCTAGCCTTGCCGGGGTCCGAGAGGCCCCTGCCCTGGTGCTGACTGTCCTTCGGAACACTGCTCCAGACCACCGGGCACACAGCCAACGGGGTCCTTCCAGGAACTTCCAAACGGTCCCCCTCCAGACAGTCACCGCCGTCGCTGACCTTGCTGTTCTGGCCCTACACAGAGCTGGACCCTTCAGGCTTTCCTTCCTTCTGTCACTTTCTTACTTTCACTCCTTTCACTTAGTTGTTTACTCTTGCCCTGTCTAGGCTTCTCCTCCACTCCTTCTACTTCCTCCTCCCTGACTAGACTCCTCTCTCAAGCTCTTCCCTGAGCTGACTGCCTGGTTTTCCCGCCTCCAGAGTTGTGAGCTCCTCGGTGGGCGGAGCCAACCGCCTGGCCCACCCCCTGGTGTGCATCATCAGACTCTGGAGGAAGGCAACAAGGATTTTTGGTTAGCATTGGTGTGCCTACCTGGAGTGTGGGGTGTGGTGGTGTTGTGACCTGTGTCCCCTGGCTTGCCCAGGGCGACACATTCCCCCTTAGCAAAATGCAGACCGTCCGCGGGCTGCCGTCCTACACCGGTTTTATTTTTCTGTAAAAAGGGGATAACAGGGTTAAGCAAAAACATAAATAACATTTTTAATCAAAACTCTTCCCAAAACGGGAGGCACATTTACTTTTAACGTTGCAACGGTTTACGGTTACGGTTTCCGCTCTCTCCCACCCAAGCAACCTGGCCCTGATGCTGCCCCTAAAGCCCAGGCAGCACCCCTTGACCCACAGTCCAGCACAAGTTACCCGAGCGGGATCTGTCCTTCCCCTCCAGAGGGTAGCCACCGGTTCCTTTGGTGGCTGGGCCCCAGCCTGCTCTGCTCAGGGCCCTCCCTCCAACCTGCCTCTCCGGAGACGGTATTGCGGAAACGGTAACGGTAACCAACATATTTACAAGCCACTTAACGTCTGTGGTGCCCTGCAAGTTCACGGGCTTGTCCATGGATAGTTCCCAAGCATTTTAAACGGTCCCCACAGGGACAACGGTGCCGGCTCCTGCCGGTTCAATCAAGCAGATAATCAGGTAAAAACTCGGTGATCATTTTCATTTTCCTTATCATTTTTCAACTTCTAAACAAACAAACAACTCAGTGGTGGTCCCAACGGGGACGGTGCAACGGGCATCCGCTGCCCTACTCTGGACTTCCAGGCTCCTGTGCTCCTTCCAAGGGAGGGGGCGCGGCGCTTGTCAGGGCCTCCGGGCTGCCTTTCAATCTAGCGTCCAGCGCAAACCACCCTCGCTCCCCAAAGAACCGAGTGTACTCGACAATATCACCCGGCATCAGATTACGGCCAGGATGCTCCTCGGGCAGGTGGGCATTCACATCCCGCCGGGCTACAAAAACTTCAGACTCCAGGCCCGGCTCATAGATGAACCCGTAGCCCCGGCGGACATCAAACCGCCTCACCTGTCCCACGTACAACGGTCCTCGGGCACGGGAGGTTGCCCGCCGGAGGTGCTCCTTCTCCCGGATCGCTCTGGCCACCAGTTCGGCCTTCTTCCGCTCCCTCTCATCGATCTCCAGGCCCAGCGGTACCGGCTCCCTATCCAAGTACGGCGCTGCTGCCAGCGCCGGCGCACGGGTCGGGCCCCGCGGGACATCCAGAACGTTACCCACTGTCAGGAAGGTGGGCGGCGTATCCCGCGGTGTCATGGCCTTGGGCGCTGCCTTGCAGCAACAACCCGGCGCTACCTCAGCCAAGGTGTGGGGGATGGGCATAGGGGCTTTCCGCTGCCGGGCCCTCCGCTCGGAACGGGTCATCGGCTCCGGCTCGGGGAGTTTTTCAAGGGATGCCTCCGGTTCTACTTTCGGCGTCTTCCACGGTAACACCTCCGGTGTGCCGCGGGCTCCGGTTACAGGTCGGCCCGCCTGGGCGGGGACGCTGGGTACTGCTACCGGTTGCGGTGGTAGCAGGCCTAGTGGCGGGGTCACGGCCTCCAGGACGGGTGGCGAGGGAGGCAACGGGGGGAGAGGGCTTGGACCGGGCCCCACAGCCGCGATGACCGGCCCTTCAAGGGCATCGGGACGTGGGTCACTCACCCTCCCTTTCTCCGCCTCCTCCTCGCGTCTCCGCACGGTGGCTACGACGTCCGCCATGTCGGCCTCCCACTCCTCCATGAGGAGCTGCATCCTGACCTGCAGCCTTTGATAGAGCTGCGCGGTTCGGATCTCCACCCACGCCGCGGTTCCAGGCGCGGGGGCTACGGTGTCGCGGGACGGCATCCACATGATTGCTTCTCTGTTTGCTTCCAGGAACGGTCTGCTTGCAAGGTCCTGGCGTCCCTGCTTTTATATTCGCGACTACATGCCGCCAGCCGCCATCGCGTCCCCCTTAGCTCTTTCCTGCCCCTCC
The DNA here is from genome assembly GCF_048569485.1 of Anomaloglossus baeobatrachus. NCBI lineage: Eukaryota > Metazoa > Chordata > Amphibia > Anura > Aromobatidae > Anomaloglossus > Anomaloglossus baeobatrachus. Next base: position 55,744,334 of record NC_134358.1, read on the forward strand.
TCTCTCAGGGCGGGGTTTTGGCCTTCGCGCCTCTACTGCTCGAGAAGACGCTCGAGCGGGAACTCTTCGCGCCAAAGATGGCGGCTTCTGAAATTTTTCTGCCGGATACCTCCGGCGGTAACAAGGCGCACCTCTACCAGACGGCAGAGCGGTAAGATCCTGTTCGTGACGCCAAGTTGTCGCGGGCGGGGAGGAGGGTGTCGGCACACTACGCTCACCCCTTCTGCTCAGGTCCGGCAGCTGCTCAGTGGTGGCTTGAGCTGTGGGCCGGATCCCGGGGTTTCTCGAGCGACACTCCTCGCCCGTGAGTGAAAGGGGGGGTTTGTGGGTGTGGGGATTGTTATAGTTCGTGACGCCACCCACGGTTGTGGTGATTGCACCACCGCTGCTCAATTCAGGGATCCCGGGGATGGTGATGTGGAGCAGCCAGGTGTTGTGTTGCCCCTCCGTGGGTAGGGGTTGGTGATCCCGGGGCCCGGTGGTGGAGAAGGAGGTGCGGGGCCTGATGGGCGCAGGGACGCGGGGGCAGCGCTGTGCCTTGCGGCACGGTGGTACTCACTCAGCCTGAGACACGGACACAGTTTGTACGGTAAACCAAACGGCTGGTAGGACGGTCCCACAGACGGCTGCACCTGCACTCCCGGTAGGTGACGGTGATGTCCCTCTTCCTTGCACCTATGTTGACTGATGGTAGCGGTGGATTCCCTCCGGTTACCCGCTCCCCGACTGCAATCTGGGCCGGAGGAGCTCTACACTTTGCCCGCAGGCGCTGGCCCTGGGGAAACTGGTGCCCTGGCGGTGGCGGTGTCTCCCCCGTACTGGTTGGGCTGTTGCCGTCAATCGGGACTTGGTTGTTGGGGGATCTACGTCCCCTTCACTGACGGATTCGGCAAATTTGGCGACTCCTAGCCTTGCCGGGGTCCGAGAGGCCCCTGCCCTGGTGCTGACTGTCCTTCGGAACACTGCTCCAGACCACCGGGCACACAGCCAACGGGGTCCTTCCAGGAACTTCCAAACGGTCCCCCTCCAGACAGTCACCGCCGTCGCTGACCTTGCTGTTCTGGCCCTACACAGAGCTGGACCCTTCAGGCTTTCCTTCCTTCTGTCACTTTCTTACTTTCACTCCTTTCACTTAGTTGTTTACTCTTGCCCTGTCTAGGCTTCTCCTCTACTCCTTCTACTTCCTCCTCCCTGACTAGACTCCTCTCTCAAGCTCTTCCCTGAGCTGACTGCCTGGTTTTCCCGCCTCCAGAGTTGTGAGCTCCTCGGTGGGCGGAGCCAACCGCCTGGCCCACCCCCTGGTGTGCATCATCAGACTCTGGAGGAAGGCAACAAGGATTTTTGGTTAGCATTGGTGTGCCTACCTGGAGTGTGGGGTGTGGTGGTGTTGTGACCTGTGTCCCCTGGCTTGCACAGGGCGACACACTATACTATGTGATGGGCTGTCCTCTGGGATGTGCTATCCTTTTTGATGTTCTATACTGTGTGATGTGCTGTATCATGTGATGTGCTGTTCTTGTACAAGGGACATTTTAGGGCCAACATTTGGAAATTCCATGCAGCAAATGACCAAACATTCCCAAGAAGATCCATTGACTTCTGGTAAATTCCCATTATAGGATATCAGATGAAATGTATTTATCCTCCCCCAAGCGATATAAAGCACGTTATAGCAGAAGGTTGATCTTATTCTGATGTCACTAATTACAAACATTTCCGAGGATATGCAGGATTTCTGTGTCTTTATATATAATGGACGACTTCCTCAGTCCAGCCCTGTATTTTTATTTATTTTCTGATGAAATAATCCTTCTTCATTCACTCATTCTTGTTCTTTTATGTCTGTAGATCTCTGTCTTTGAGGATGTGAACATGTTTTATTGTCACAAGATGTCTCCGCAGTAATGAACAATTTTCATGTTTTTGGTCATTTTATGTCATTACAGTTTATGTAGGTATCCTGTCTCCTCTGGTTTCAATGCCACTTCCTTATTAACGCACTTAACATGGCAAAGAAACATTGTTCCTACATCTACATAGCGTATAGCTCCTTTACAGTGTGCTAGTGATAGTGATACTGTACTCTGCAAGAATTGCTCAGTGTTTACCCATCAAGATAAATAAGATCACTAGAAATTATCTATTTAGCTCCACGGTTCATTGATTTAATGGAAAAATCCGGTATTTCGCCATAGTGTACAGTTACAATTGCAGCGTTGTTTATATATATAGAGTGCCTTGCTAAAGTATTCGGCCTCCTTGAATTTTTCAACCTATTCCCACATTTCAGGCTTTGAACATAAAGATAAAAATGTTAATGTTATGGTGAAGAATCAACAACAAGTGGACACAATTGTGAAGTGGAACGAAATTTATTGCTCATTTTAAACTTTTTGAAAACATAAATAACTGACAAGTGAAGCGTGGATTCTTCACCAGAACATTAACATTTGTATATTTATGTTTGAAGCCTGAAATGTGGGAAAAGGTTGAAAAATTCAAAGGAGCCGAATACTTTCGCAAGGCACTGTATCTAATATATAAAGCTGAGTGTGTGTGTGTGTGTGTGTGTGTGTGTGTGTATGTGTGTGTGTGTGTATGTCCAGGATTGGCACCTGCATCGTCGCAGCTACAGCCACAAAATTTTGCACACTCACACATCTGGACCCCGAGAGCGTCATAGGCTATGTTATGAGGGGAAATTTTAACCCCGCGTGTTCCAATTTATCAATCAATTTTGCCCCTATCTACATAATGGGGAAAAAGTGAAACGAAAAGTGTATATCCGCACTGTCGCATTTACAATCACGAAATATTGCAAAGACACCTCATGTGACCCAGGGAACATCATAGACTATGTTTTGACAGGAAAATTTAATCCCGCGTTTTACAGTTACGCTCCAAAAAACATGCCTCCATTAAAGTAAATGGAGCCTGGAACTACAGGTTATTAGTAGGAGCTGTGATTGGTTGCTATATGAACAAAAGACATTCATAGTATAAGAAGCTTATATGTGAGGTAATAAGATGTCGGTGGGGAGACGGATAGAGAGAGACAGAGAGAGACAGACAGGGAAAGAGACAGACAGAGACAAACAGTGAAAGAGACAGACAGAGACAGACGGAGAAAGAGACAGAGACAGACCTGGAAACATACAGATGGGGAAAGAGACAGATGGGGAAAGAGACAGACATGCAGACAAGGACAGAGACAGACAGACAGGGAAGGAGGAGACAGCCAGAGAGACAGACAAAGATAAATGGGGAAAGACACAGACCTTGATAGAGAAAGATGGGGAAAGAAACAGAGAAATAGAGACAGACAAGGAAAGAGACAGACAGAAACAGGCAGATGGGGAAAGAGACAGACAGGAAAAGACACAGACAAAGAGACAGGGAGACAGACGGGGAAAGAGACAGACCTGGGAAGAGACAGATGGGGAAATAAACAGAGAGATAGAGACAGACAAAGAAAGAGACAGACAGAGACAGGCAGACAGGGAAAGCGACAGACGGGGAAAGCGACAGACAGAGACAGACGGGGAAAGAGGCAGACGGAGAAAGAGGTAGATGGGGAAAGAGGAAGACGGGGAAAGAGGCAGACCTGGAAAGAGGCAGACCTGGAAAGAGGCAGACCGAGCACATTACTTGGCCAATTTAGTTAAATCTGTGTGGAATATCTGGGGTGTTGAAATATATGTTGTGAAATGCTTCTATTAGCTTAGTTTTTGCCTTTTAATAATTACATTTGTATTTGTTTTGTGGTTTTTGTGAGCAGAATATATTTTTGTTAATACATTCTATTTTGTTAACAGCAGTTATTAACCCGGACGAAGCCGGGTGGTACAGCTAATATATATATATATATATATATATATATATATATACAGTGCCTACAAGTAGTAGTATTCAACCACCTGCAGATTTAGCAGGTTTCATAAGATGATAAGATGCAAATAAGTTAGAGCCTGCAAACTTCAAACAAGAGCAGGATTTATGAACAGATGCATAAATCTTACAAACCAACAAGTTATGTTGCTCAGTTAAATTTTAATACATTTTCAACATAAAAGTGTGGGTCAATTATTATTCAACCCCTAGGTTTAATTTTTTGTGGAATAACCCTTTTTTTCAATTACAGCTAATAATCGTCTTTTATAAGACCTGATCAGGCCGGCACAGGTCTCTGGAGTTATCTTGGCCCACTCCTCCATGCAGATCTTCTCCAAGTTATCTAGGTTCTTTGGGTGTCTCATGTGGACTTTAATCTTGAGCTCCTTCCACAAGTTTTCAATTGGGTTAAGGTCAGGAGACTGACTAGGCCACTGCAACACCTTGATTTTTTCCCTCTTGAACCAGGCCTTGGTTTTCTTGGCTGTGTGCTTTGGGTTGTTGTCTTGTTGGAAGATGAAATGACGACCCATCTTAAGATCCTTGATGGAGGAGCGGAGGTTCTTGGCCAAAATCTCCAGGTAGGCCGTGCTATCCATCTTCCCATGGATGCGGACCAGATGGCCAGGCCCATTGGCTGAGAAACAGCCCCACAGCATGATGCTACCACCACCATGCTTGACTGTAGGGATGGTATTCTTGGGGTCGTATGCAGTGCCATCCAGTCTCCAAACGTCACGTGTGTGGTTGGCACCAAAGATCTCGATCTTGGTCTCATCAGACCAGAGAACCTTGAACCAGTCTGTCTCAGAGTCCTCCAAGTGATCATGAGCAAACTGTAGACGAGCCTTGACATGACGCTTTGAAAGTAAAGGTACCTTACGGGCTCGTCTGGAACGGAGACCATTGCGGTGGGGTACGTTACTTATGGTATTGACTGAAACCAATGTCCCCACTGCCATGAGATCTTCCCGGAGCTCCTTCCTTGTTGTCCTTGGGTTAGCCTTGACTCTTCGGACAAGCCTGGCCACGGCACGGGTGGAAACTTTCAAAGGCTGTCCAGGCCGTGGAAGGCTAACAGTAGTTCCATAAGCCTTCCACTTCCGGATGATGCTCTCAACAGTGGAGACAGGTAGGCCCAACTCCTTGGAAAGGGTTTTGTACCCCTTGCCATCCTTGTGACCCTCCACGATCTTGTCTCTGATGGCCTTGGAATGCTCCTTTGTCTTTCCCATGTTGACCAAGTATGAGTGCTGTTCACAAGTTTGGGGAGGGTCTTAATTAGTCAGAAAAGGCTGGAAAAAGAGATAATTAATCCAAACATGTGAAGCTCATTGTTCTTTATGCCTGAAATACTTCTTAATACTTTAGGGGAACCAAACAGAATTCTGGTGGATTGAGGGGTTGAATAATAAATGACCCTCTGAATAAACTTTTCACAATTTAAAAAAAAGAAATAACATTCTTTTTTGCTGCAGTGCATTTCACACTTCCAGGCTGATCTACAGTCCAAATGTCACAATGCCAAGTTAATTCCGAATGTGTAAACCTGCTAAATCTGCAGGGGTTGAATACTATTTGTAGGCACTGTATATATATATATATACATATATATATATATACAGTATATGCTATATATATATATATATATATATATATACAGTATATATACAGCTGTAGCAAAAATTAAGAGACCACTTCCAAATTCTCAGTTTTTCTGATTTTTCTCTTTATATTTTTGAGTAAAATTGTTCTTTTATTCTATAAACTGTTGACAATGTCTCCAAATTTCCAAGCAAAAAATTTTGTATTTATTTTCTGGAAATGAGAAATGGCCAAAATAACAAACTATTGCTTTGCTTTCAGACCTCAAATAATGTAAAGAAAACAAGTGCATAATCATATAGAAACAACAATATTAATATTTTATCTCAGGAAGAGTTCAGAAATCAATATTTTGTGGAATGACCATGATTTTTATTCCCTGCTTTCATGCGTCTTGGCGTGCTTTCCACCAGTCCTTCACACTGCTTTTGGGTGACCTTATGCCACTCTTGATGCAAAAATGTAGGCAGTTCTTCTTTGTTTGATGGCTTCTGACTATGCATCGTCCTCTTGATTACATTCCAGAGGTTTTCAATGGGGTTCAGGTCTGGAGATTGGGCTGGCAATGACAGGGTTTGATGTGGAGGTCCTTCATCCACACATCGATTGACCTAGCTGTGTGGCATGGCACATTGTCCTGCTGCAAAAAAACAGTCCTCAGAGTTGGGGAACATTGCCTAAGCAGAAGGAAGCAACTGTTTTTCCAGAATTTCACAAGTAGAACGAAACGGGGACACCTCCCAAAAATGTAGATATAATTGTAAACAATTACTTTAATTGGTAAAGCATGCACAGAGGTTACACTAATTAATGGAAAATATGAAATTTGCACTCATATTAAAGTGCAATGTATGTAAACTTTATGCCAAAGTACAGCAAAAAAGCCTGGGAACCATACAAGCTAGTTTATAAGTATCACAATTGTATCACAAAAATATATACATGTATGTGAAAGATACCCATGGTTCAAGCCCTATACCTGCATGTAACCAAAGAGAAACAAAGTGTACTAATTGTACACTAAGGGGGAGATACAAGGAGATGTAAGTACTTATAAATGAATCAATATTAAAGCATATCCGGGTGTAAAAAAAGAAAAAACCCCATAGTGCTAAAGAATCAACTACCGTATTTTTCGGATTATAAGACACACTTTTCCTCCCAAAAATTTGGGAGGAAACTGAGGGGTGTATCTTAAAATCTGAATATAGCTTTACCTGGGGGTCCTGTCTGTGCGGCGATCGGGCGGCCGCGTGCCTGTGGCTGCGTGCAAGCAGCCAGGTACCTGTGGCTGCGTGCGGGCAGCAGTCGGGTGCCTGTGCCTGCAAGCGGGCAGCAGCCGGGTGCCTGTGGCTGCATGCGGGCGGCAGTCAGGTGCCTGTGACTGCGTGCGGGCGGCAGCCGGGTGCCTGTGTGCGGGAGGCAGCCAGCACCGACAGGCACCCAGCTGCCGCCCTCACACAGGCACCCGGCTGCCTCCCACACACAGGCACCCGGCTGCCGCCTGCAAGCAGGCACAGGCACTCGGCTGCCACCTGCACGCAAGCACAGGTACCCGGCCGCTTGCACGCAGGGTGTGCGGGCCATCTGCTGGCTGCCACTGTGCGTGCGGTGGGCAGCTGTGCAGCAGGTTACCCAGTTTGTTCGTGGTCCCAGTTTGAAATGATGGCGTCAGGAGAGGGTGCATGCGTAGATAGAGCTCTTGGATGAGAGCTCCATCTGAGCACGTGCCGCTCCAGGAGTCAGCGCGTGCACAGATGGAGCCCTTGGATGAGAGCTGAATAAATTAGAGTAAAATGATAGGACCTAACTGCTGTACTTACATACCCAATAATACTGCCCCCGATGGTAGCATAACTAAAGCCCTAAAAGGTCTCACTGATTTGTCCGAAGAACTGGCCAGAAACTCAGGCACACAACAATGGGACACTTGGTTTGGGTGGTGGAGAGGGTGGCAAGATGCGCTTATTAAACTAGGAATAATTCTTATCTGTGTCTTGACAGTGTTGATCTTGATCATGTGCTGCGTCGCTCCATGCATCAGGAGGATGATAACTAAGACCATGGATGAGACGATGACCATGCATGCCGCTTTTGATGACCTTCCACCACCGCCTGAGGAGTATGAGGCTCTGAGTGCAACCAGCCCCGATGAGTATGAACTGATCAGAGGACCACCACCACCGCCTTCTACTCCTCCCCCTTTACCTCGGATCCTGTATGCCACTGTGGAACGTGGCCGAGAGGACACCTAAGGGACAGGAACTGTTTCTTTCTGCCATCCTGTGCTTCTACTTCCCTTTTGATCGTTTGCTGAACAAGTCTATTTGTTTTCGTCCATTTGATATACAGCGTGTCTTGCCTAGTCTTGGATTCAGGGTATGGTGATTTCAGATCAGGGTCTGTTAGGAAATAGGGGTACGCTGGAGGCCCGGCCCTGACCACCTTTAGGTCTACCGTCGGGATGAGGGATAGAACAGGGTCCCCAGTCGTAGGGTTAGCTTAGGAATACCCTGCATAATGTATACATAAAGACAGGCTGGAACATGTCGGGACAGATGGATGGACTTGATGAAAAAGATTTTTTGGTTATCTTCAAAAGGGGGGACTGTTATGGATGGGATTAAATGCATTTTGAATCCATATTGAATATAATCAAGAAAATGCTGGACTAACAAAATGGCCTTTGATTTAACTTCTTCTTTCTAAACCCACCCATGTCTGGAAATTGCAGACATGGGACTTTCCACTTTATCATAAGATATATTTTTATTTTAATACATGCTGAGTTAGCTTAATATAAGATTATGAAATGCATACATATATATTACTCGATGTAAGCTGTTTTTGCAAGATTAACCAATAGGATTATAGTAGGCACCCTTGGCCCTCAGCCAAGGGTCTTTTGATATTATACCCTTTACTTCCCTTAATAAACTCAGAATTCTACATCCATCATGACTGGCTGTCTTTGATTTGTGTAGATATAGATATCGCATGCGATATAGGTCTTTAATAATAGATTTGGAATACAGGTGTCAAAGGGATAGATGCGTATCATATGAATGGCATCAACCTAAAATAAGGCTTTATCACCGGGACCGCGGACACTGGGACACTCACCACACCGGCATGCTGCACTACTCACTCGCCGCCGCTACTACGGCCACCACGGACCCCGCTGCTGCCACCACCACGGACCGCGCGGCTCCTGCCACAAAGGACCCCGCGGCTCCTGCCACCATGGACCCCGCAGCTCCTGCCAACATGGACCCCGTGGCTCCTGCCACCTCGGACCCCGCGTCTCTTGCCACCACGGACACAGCGGCACCTGCCACCACGGACGCCGCCGCACCTGCCACCACAGACCTCACCGCTACTAACCTGCCGCGCCTGCCACCACTTCACCACCACTGCTTCCCCCCTCCTGTAAGAGAACACCGGAGTATAAGACGACCCCATTTTTATTTTTTTACCTTTTTTATGTCTAAATTTGGGGTGCGTCTTATAATCCGGTGCATCTTATAAAGCAAAAAATACGGTACCTAAATAATGCTTAGCCGGATTGCAGGAGCCTCCAAGTGCTGTATCCCCTACGCCTTGACGAAGCCACAGTGAAACGCGAAACAATGTGATTTTCTGGATTGTATTTTGGATATTCTATCTCTCACTTGTAAAATTAACCTACCCTTAAAATTATAGATTGTTTCTGTCTGTCAGTGGCAAACTTAAAAAAATCAGCAAGGGATCAAATACTTATTTCTAGAGATGAGCGAACCGGTCGCGGTTCGGCTCGAGGTTGGTTCGCCGAACGGACCTCCCGTTCGAGTTCGGTTCGTCGAACGTTCGACGAACCGAACTCGAACTGCATAGGAAACAATGGCAGGCAATCACAAACACAGAAAAACACCTAGAAAACACCCTCAAAGGTGTCCAAAAGGTCACAAACAACTCACAACACATGGGAAAGTGACAAGGACATATACTCATGCGAAAACAAAAGAGCTGGACAAGGAAAAAGAGGAGGACACACAGATATATGAGTATATGCAAGGAAACATCGATTCCATTATTGTGCAACTTGAGCCCTGCTCATTCTTGGCTTCCAATCTTGATAAATTGCCTGAGCTCGCCACGTACGTCTTGGGGATCTTGTCGTGTCCTGCAGCCAGCGTTCTCTCGGAACCTGTCTTCAGTGCTGCTGTGGGTCTGCTGGCAGATAAGCACACGTGTCTGTCCACTGACAATGTGGACATGGCTCTCAGAGGACTTTTCTTCCCCTGGGTCAGCCAGGGGACGGGAAAGGCACGCGTATTTTTGAGAGTGCTTCATGCAAAGCATCTTTTTCTTTTTCAAAAGGGGGCTCAACCGATGCCAGTCAAGTGGGGTGTGTGTGGCCCAGTGAGTGGCAACGAGGGAGACTGTGGTTGGAGTCCCCTCGCTGTGTTTCTAAAAGAACCAAGATGAACAAGTCATGGCTCTCAGAGGACTTTTCTTCCCCGGGGTCAGCCAGGGGACGGGAAAGGCACGCGTATTTTTGAGAGTGCTTCATGCAAAGCATCTTTTTCTTTTTCAAAAGGGGGCTCAACCGATGCCAGTCAAGTGGGGTGTGTGTGGCCCAGTGAGTGGCAACGAGGGAGACTGTGGTTGGAGTCCCCTCGCTGTGTTTCTAAAAGAACCAAGATGAACAAGTCATGGCTCTCAGAGGACTTTTCTTCCCCGGGGTCAGCAAGGGGACGGGAAAGGCACGCGTATTTTTGAGAGTGCTTCATGCAAAGCATCTTTTTCTTTTTCAAAAGGGGGCTCAACCGATGCCAGTCAAGTGGGGTGTGTGTGGCCCAGTGAGTGGCAACGAGGGAGACTGTGGTTGGAGTCCCCTCGCTGTGTTTCTAAAAGAACCAAGATGAACAAGTCATGGCTCTCAGAGGACTTTTCTTCCCCGGGGTCAGCCAGGGGACGGGAAAGGCACGCGTATTTTTGAGAGTGCTTCATGCAAAGCATCTTTTTCTTTTTCAAAAGGGGGCTCAACCGATGCCAGTCAAGTGGGGTGTGTGTGGCCCAGTGAGTGGCAACGAGGGAGACTGTGGTTGGAGTCCCCTCGCTGTGTTTCTAAAAGAACCAAGATGAACAAGTCATGGCTCTCAGAGGACTTTTCTTCCCCGGGGTCAGCCAGGGGACGGGAAAGGCACGCGTATTTTTGAGAGTGCTTCATGCAAAGCATCTTTTTCTTTTTCAAAAGGGGGCTCAACCGATGCCAGTCAAGTGGGGTGTGTGTGGCCCAGTGAGTGGCAACGAGGGAGACTGTGGTTGGAGTCCCCTCGCTGTGTTTCTAAAAGAACCAAGATGAACAAGTCATGGCTCTCAGAGGACTTTTCTTCCCCGGGGTCAGCCAGGGGACGGGAAAGGCACGCGTATTTTTGAGAGTGCTTCATGCAAAGCATCTTTTTCTTTTTCAAAAGGGGGCTCAACCGATGCCAGTCAAGTGGGGTGTGTGTGGCCCAGTGAGTGGCAACGAGGGAGACTGTGGTTGGAGTCCCCTCGCTGTGTTTCTAAAAGAACCAAGATGAACAAGTCATGGCTCTCAGAGGACTTTTCTTCCCCGGGGTCAGCCAGGGGACGGGAAAGGCACGCGTATTTTTGAGAGTGCTTCATGCAAAGCATCTTTTTCTTTTTCAAAAGGGGGCTCAACCGATGCCAGTCAAGTGGGGTGTGTGTGGCCCAGTGAGTGGCAACGAGGGAGACTGTGGTTGGAGTGCCCTCGCTGTGTTTCTAAAAGAACCAAGATGAACAAGTCATGGCTCTCAGAGGACTTTTCTTCCCCGGGGTCAGCCAGGGGACGGGAAAGGCACGCGTATGTTTGAGAGTGCTTCATGCAAAGCATCTTTTTCTTTTTCAAAAGGGGGCTCAACCGATGCCAGTCAAGTGGGGTGTGTGTGGCCCAGTGAGTGGCAACGAGGGAGACTGTGGTTGGAGTCCCCTCGCTGTGTTTCTAAAAGAACCAAGATGAACAAGTCATGGCTCTCAGAGGACTTTTCTTCCCCGGGGTCAGCCAGGGGACGGGAAAGGCACGCGTATTTTTGAGAGTGCTTCATGCAAAGCATCTTTTTCTTTTTCAAAAGGGGGCTCAACCGATGCCAGTCAAGTGGGGTGTGTGTGGCCCAGTGAGTGGCAACGAGGGAGACTGTGGTTGGAGTCCCCTCGCTGTGTTTCTAAAAGAACCAAGATGAACAAGTCATGGCTCTCAGAGGACTTTTCTTCCCCGGGGTCAGCCAGGGGACGGGAAAGGCACGCATATTTTTGAGAGTGCTTCATGCAAAGCATCTTTTTCTTTTTCAAAAGGGGGCTCAACCGATGCCAGTCAAGTGGGGTGTGTGTGGCCCAGTGAGTGGCAACGAGGGAGACTGTGGTTGGAGTCCCCTCGCTGTGTTTCTAAAAGAACCAAGATGAACAAGTCATGGCTCTCAGAGGACTTTTCTTCCCCGGGGTCAGCCAGGGGACGGGAAAGGCACGCGTATTTTTGAGAGTGCTTCATGCAAAGCATCTTTTTCTTTTTCAAAAGGGGGCTCAACCGATGCCAGTCAAGTGGGGTGTGTGTGGCCCAGTGAGTGGCAACGAGGGAGACTGTGGTTGGAGTCCCCTCGCTGTGTTTCTAAAAGAACCAAGATGAACAAGCCATGGCTCTCAGAGGACTTTTCTTCCCCGGGGTCAGCCAGGGGACGGGAAAGGCACGCGTATTTTTGAGAGTGCTTCATGCAAAGCATCTTTTTCTTTTTCAAAAGGGGGCTCAACCGATGCCAGTCAAGTGGGGTGTGTGTGGCCCAGTGAGTGGCAACGAGGGAGACTGTGGTTGGAGTCCCCTTGCTGTGTTTCTAAAAGAACCAAGATGAACAAGTCATGGCTCTCAGAGGACTTTTCTTCCCCGGGGTCAGCCAGGGGACGGGAAAGGCACGCGTATTTTTGAGAGTGCTTCATGCAAAGCATCTTTTTCTTTTTCAAAAGGGGGCTCAACTGATGCCAGTCAAGTGGGGTGTGTGTGGCCCAGTGAGTGGCAACGAGGGAGACTGTGGTTGGAGTCCCCTCGCTGTGTTTCTAAAAGAACCAAGATGAACAAGTCACGGCTCTCAGAGGACTTTTCTTCCCCGGGGTCAGCCAGGGGATGGGAAAGGCACGCGTATTTTTGAGAGTGCTTCATGCAAAGCATCTTTTTCTTTTTCAAAAGGGGGCTCAACCGATGCCAGTCAAGTGGGGTGTGTGTGGCCCAGTGAGTGGCAACGAGGGAGACTGTGGTTGGAGTCCCCTCGCTGTGTTTCTAAAAGAACCAAGATGAACAAGTCATGGCTCTCAGAGGACTTTTCTTCCCCGGGGTCAGCCAGGGGACGGGAAAGGCACGCGTATTTTTGAGAGTGCTTCATGCAAAGCATCTTTTTCTTTTTCAAAAGGGGGCTCAACCGATGCCAGTCAAGTGGGGTGTGTGTGGCCCAGTGAGTGGCAACGAGGGAGACTGTGGTTGGAGTCCCCTCGCTGTGTTTCTAAAAGAACCAAGATGAACAAGTCATGGCTCTCAGAGGACTTTTCTTCCCCGGGGTCAGCCAGGGGACGGGAAAGGCACGCGTATTTTTGAGAGTGCTTCATGCAAAGCATCTTTTTCTTTTTCAAAAGGGGGCTCAACCGATGCCAGTCAAGTGGGGTGTGTGTGGCCCAGTGAGTGGCAATGAGGGAGACTGTGGTTGGAGTCCCCTCGCTGTGTTTCTAAAAGAACCAAGATGAACAAGTCATGGCTCTCAGAGGACTTTTCTTCCCCGGGGTCAGCCAGGGGATGGGAAAGGCACGCGTATTTTTGAGAGTGCTTCATGCAAAGCATCTTTTTCTTTTTCAAAAGGGGGCTCAACCGATGCCAGTCAAGTGGGGTGTGTGTGGCCCAGTGAGTGGCAACGAGGGAGACTGTGGTTGGAGTCCCCTCGCTGTGTTATACATGCTTTTAGAAGGGCATGACATGGCTTGGAGGTTGACTTTCATAAAATGCAAACTGTTGGCTACCAAAATGCTGCCTTTCCAACAACTGTGGTTATAGGCAATGAGGAACATACTGATGAAGATGAGACGCAGATACCCGATTGGGATGACAACTTAAATATTCGGTCAGGGCAAGAAGAAACTCGGTCTGAGGGGGAGGGGAGTGCAAACACAACAATTGATGATGAAGTTCTAGATCCCACCTACTGTCAACCCACAGTCAGACACTCGAGGAGGTCAATAGAGGCGGTGGAGGAGGATGCAACCGACGTCGAAGTAACCTGGCGCCTTCCTGGACACAGTCGGAGCACTGGTAGCACGTCTACAACTGCATCCTCAGCCACCACTCTGCCTCTGAGCATTATTCGGGGTGGATCAACAGGTCGCATGGCCTCTAAGCCTTGCCTAGCCTGGTCCTTTTTTGACATAAAAAAAGATCGGCCAAATTATGTGATCTGTAACATTTGCCATGGTTATCTTAGTAGAGGTCAAAACCTCAGCAGTTTGACAACTTCTTCCATGAATCGTCACATGAATAAATATCATATGGCCTGGTGGGAAGCTCACCGTGCTGCAATGCGGCCTAGTGGAGCCAACCATCCACCGCCTGCCCCTTCCAGGGCATCCGCGCGCTCGTCATCTTCTAGGACTGTGGGGACAGCTGTCACACCTGTATTTCCACCCACAACTTCCACCACTGTAACCGCAACAGGCAGTTTGCTTGGTAGGTCGTCAGTTGGTTTGGAAGGGGAAACAAGTGAGTGTGTACAGCTCTCTCAGACATCGATAGCACCAACTTTGGATGAAGGCAACATCATGTCTCCGCCTGCACTTTCCTCCCAAAGCTGCATTTTTCCAGGGACACCCTACTCAACACCGTCTACACACAGCAGCCAGATCTCTGTCCCTCAGATGTGGTCAAATAAAAGGCCACTTCCTTCGACCCATGACAAAGCGAAGAGGTTGACTCTATCCCTCTGTAAGCTGTTGGCTACAGAAATGCTGCCTTTCCGCCTAGTGGACACACAGGATTTTAGAGACCTTATATCTGTCGCTGTGCCCCAGTACCAGATGCCTAGTCGCCACTACTTCTCTAAGAAAGGTGTGCCCGCGCTACACCAGCATGTCGCACACAATATCACCGCTTCCTTGAGAAACTCTGTGTGTGAACGGGTGAATTTCACCACCGATACTTGGACCAGTAAGCATGGACAGGGACGTTACATGTCGCTGACTGGGCACTGGGTAACTATGGTGATAGATGGTGAAGGGTCTGCTGCACAAGTCTTGCCGTCCCCACGACTTGTGTGTCAATCCTCTGTCTGTCCAAGTTCCGCCACTGCTTCTGCATCCTCCACCTCATCTGGGTCCTCCACCTCCGCCCCAAGCCTGCCTGGTCAGGCCACCAGCGTTCTCACTGCGCAGAAGGAATGACGCACCCCTCATTACTATGCTGGCAGCAGAGCGCAACGGCATCAGGCGGTCTTTAGCTTGACATGTCTTGGGAATAAGAGTCACACAGCTGAGGAGTTGTGGTCAGCTCTGCGGTCCGAGTTTAATAAATGGTTGTCTCCACTCAACCTGCAGCCTGGTAAGGCCGTGTGCGACAATGCTGCAAACCTGGGTGCGGCCCTTCACCTGGGCAAGGTGACACACGTGCCTTGTATGGCTCACGTGTTGAACCTTGTTGTCCAGCAATTTTTAACACACTATCCCGGCCTAGATGGCCTTCTGACCAGGGCACGGAAACTGTCTGCAGTGCTCACTTCCGCCGTTCAACCGCCGCAGCTGAGCGACTTGCATCGCTCCAGAAGTCTTTCGGCCTGCCGGTTCATCGCCTGAAATGCGATGTGGCGACACGCTGGAATTCAACTCTCCACATGTTACAGCGACTGTGGCAGCACCGCAGAGCCCTGGTGCAATACGTCATGACGTATAGCCTGGGCCAACGAGATGCAGAGGTGAGGCAGATCACCCTGATGGAGTGATCTCAGATCAAGGACCTATGCACCCTTCTGCACAGTTTCGACATGGCGACGAATATGTTTAGCGCTGACAATGCCATTATCAGCATGACGATTACAGTCATTTACATGCTGGAGCACACGCTAAACACTATTCGGAGTCAGGGGGTGGGACAACAGGAAGGGGAGGAACTACAGGAGGATTCATATGCGCAAGACACAACAACATCACCAAGGTCCAGACGTTCATCATCACCAACGCGGCAGGCATGGGACCATGGGGGACAGGGATCAACAAGGGCGCATGGTAGCAGGCGAGATGTTGAGGAAGGTGCAGGAGGACATGAAGATATGGAGGACGAACTGTCCATGGACATGGAAGACTCAGAAGATGAGGGGGACCTTGGTCAAATTTAAGTTGAAAGAGGTTGGGGGGAGATGACAGAGGAAGAAAGAACGGTTAGCACCTCTATGCCACAAACACAGCGTGGACTTGGTCCGCATGGCTGCGCAAGACACATGAGTGCCTGCTTGTTGCACTACCTCCAACATGACCCTCGTATTGTCAAAATTAGAAGTGATGATGACTACTGGCTTGCCACACTATTAGATCCCCGGGACAAGTCCAAATTTTGTGACATAATTCCACCCATAGAAAGGGACGCACATATGCAGGAGTATCAGCAGAAGCTGTTACTCGATCTTAGCTCGGCTTTTCCACCAAACAACCGTGCAGGTGAAGGGAGTGATTCTCCCAGTTGTAACTTGACAAACATGGGACGGCCTCGTCATCTTCAACAGTCTACCCGTACCAGTAGGACCGTATCTGGTGCTGGTAACAGCAATTTTATGGAATCTTTTCATAATTTTTTTAGACCCTCCTTTGCAAGGCCACCAGAGACATCAAGTGTGTCACATAGTCAACGGATGGAGAGGATGATACAGGAGTATCTCCAAATGAACATCGATGCAATGACTTTGCAAATGGAGCCTTGCTCCTTTTGTGCTTCAAATCTAGAAAAATGTCAAGAGCTCTCCAGTTACGCCTTGAAGATTTTGTCGTGTCCAGCTGCCAGCGTTGTCTCTGAACGTGTCTTCAGTGCTGCTGGGTGTGTGCTGACAGATAAGCGCACGCGTCTGTCCAGTGACAATGTGGACAGACTGACGTTCATCAAAATGAACAAGTCATGGATCCAGAAGGAATTTACTAACCCTGTGTCATCCTGGGGAGAGTAAATGCTTGTGGATTTGGAATGTGCTTGATGCAAATCAAAACATCCTGTTTGCAACTAGGGCACAAGTCCTGCCACTGATGGGGTGTCTGTGTGCCCAATTTGGGGAAAAAAGGTAGACTCCGCTTGGAGTAACCCTTGCTTGCTGTGTTTTTTAAAAATGATACAAGATGAACAGATCTGAAGGCAAGATGAAGGCAACATCATGTCTCCGCCTGCACTTTTCTCACAAACCTGCATTTTTCCAGGGACACCCTACTCAACACCGTCTACAGACAGCAGCCAGATCTCTGTCCCTCAGATGTGGTCAAATAAAAGGCCACTTACTGCGACCCATGACAACGCTAAGTGGTTGATTCTATCCCTCTGTAAGCTGTTGGCTACCGAAATGCTGCCTTTACGCGTAGTGGACACACAGGATTTTACAGACCTTATGTCTGTCGCTGTGCCCCAGTACCAGATGCCCAATCACCACTGCTTCTCCAAGAAAAGCATGCCCGCGCTACACCAGCATGTCGCACACAACATCACCACTTCCTTGAGAAAATCTGTGTGCGACAGGGTGCATTTCAACACAGATACTTGGACCAGTAAGCATAGACAGGGTCATTACATGTCACTGACTGGGCACTGGCAAACTATGGTGAGAGATGGAGAAGGGTCTGCTGTACAAGTCTTGCCGTCCCCACGAGTTGTTTCAATCCTTGTTCTGTATGTAGAAGTTAATACACTGCTTCTGCCTCTTCAACCTCGTGTGGGTCCTCTACCTTGGCGCAAACCCTGTGTGGTCAGGCCACCCTTCCTTGCAACTGCGCACAAGGACTACCACACACCTCCTTACTATGCTGGCAGCAGAGCTCAATGCCATCAGGCGGTCAAAGTTTTACTTTGAAATGTATGGGAAATGTGAGTCACACCGCTATTACAGAGAATAGTAGTCAGGCAGGGTCAAAACATTAATTGAGGAACAGGAACAGAATGGGACGGCCAGGAAAGAATCAGAAAACAAGCAGAGGTGAAATGCGTATCGGCCAACAAGGTACATAAACAGCAAGCAGGAAAAGTAGTCAGGTAACAAGCACACAAAATCATAAAACTGAACTGGGGGTAAAATTAACCAGAGGTTCATAGCTATGTCTGGCAGTGGTCTGCAGACAGGATGGGCATAAAAAAGGGTGTGGTGTCTTCCCATTGGTTGTAGCTGAATGATGGTATTTCATCTGTGAGATACCCACCAGCTACATTCAGCCAGAGATTCTGCATCTGTCAAGGTAATGCAGCCCAGTGGGTGAGCATAACCTGCGTCCACCTGCGCCGCTGGCATCGACTACTCTCCCATCATCAGCACTATTCATGAAAGGAACACGTTGTCACCTGGCGACCGGAGTACAAATTGACGGAGCGGACTCCGTTGGTGACTTAACAGCCGTGTGCGGCAATGATGCAAACCTGGCTGCGGGCCATCCTCAGGGCAATGTGACACACGTGCCTTTTAGGGCTCACGTGTTGAACCGAATTCGCCAGCAATTTTTAAAACACCATCACGGCCTACATGGCCTTGTGCAGTGGGCACGCTCGCTATGTGCTCACTTCCATCGTGCGCACACAGCAGCTCAACAACTTTCATCACTCCGGAAGTCTTAGGGTCTGGCAGTTAAACGCCGTAAATGCGATGTTTCGACACGCAGGAATTTGAATCTGCACATGTTGCAGCGTGTGTGGCAGCACCGCAGAGCCCTGCTGAAATACGGTAAGACATATAGCCTGGGATAACTTGATCCAGAGGTGGTGCAGATCACGCTGCTGGAGTGGTGTCAGATCAAGGACCTATGCACCCTGCTACACAGTTTTGAAATGTCGACGAAGATGTTTAGCACTGGCAATGTCATTCTCAGCGTGACAATTCTGGTCATCTACATGATGGAGCACACTGTAATTATTATTCGGAGTCAGGTGTTGGGACAAGAGGAAGGGGAGGAAGTACAGGAGGAGTCATATGCGGAAGGGATAACAAGATCTACGAGGTCCAGATGGTCAGCGGCACCTATGCGGCAGTCATGGTGAGGGAGAGGGATTAACAAGGGCGCATAGTATCAGCAAAAAGTGTTGATGAAAGTGCAGGAGCCCATGAAGAAATGGAGGACGAACTGGCGATGGGCATGGAAGACTCAGCAGATGAGTGAGAGCTTGCTCACATTTCGGTTGTGCGAGGTTGGGGGGAGAGGGCAGAGGAAGGATGCACGATTCTCACCTCTCTGCCACCAACACACCAAGGACTTGGTCCTCCTGGATGCACAAGACACATGAGCGCCTTCTTGCTGCACTACCTACATGACCCTCGGATTGTATGAATTTGAACTAATCCTGAATACTGGGTTGCCACACTGTTAGATCCCCGGTACAAGACAAAATTTGGCGAACTAATTCCTGCCATAGAAATAGACGCACGTATACAGGAGTATCTGCAGAATGTGGTACGCAATCTTAGATCTACTTGTCCACTAAACACCAGTGCTGCACAGAGTGAATCTCAACGCTTTGTCATGGATAGGAGGAAATGGTCTTTTACTTGTCCACATCGGAGGGACCGAGGGATGGCTGCTGTGCTGAGATGGCGTTGAGTACGGTGTCCCTGCACAGTTGCACTTTTGGTCATATCCCAAAATGAGTTGAAAAAGGACAGATGCTGTTGGAAAGGGGAACAGGTGTGTTGGAAAGGGGAAAAAAGTTTTGGTCCGTGGATTTGGTGGTTAAGCAACTGTAACATTTGCTGAAGAAACAACATCTGTTACAGTGGGACTGGCAGATTTGGATAAAGTGGTATATAATCTGTGACCGATATATAACGAAAATTAATAAGAAAAGAAAGAGAAAGGTATATATCCCCATCAGCAGTCAGTGTCCACCGTGCTCCCAGTTGGAAAAGGAGAGGTTGGCAACTTGAAGGTTTGGTGAAGGATACAGAGCTGTGTGGCTATGAAACTAATAGTAGCCTGAACCGAGTTAGACGCCATTCGGATCTGGAGACTGTGAGCCCTGTTAGCGTCACAGGGTCCACATGCCCACCCAGCCCAGGAACTCCCTGTTAACAACACAGGGGCCATTGAGTACGCTGACCGTGTGCGTAGGGGCCACACCTGTGGACAGCAGGCACATCAGCAGCAGCAGGCCTGTTAATGCCACTGGGCTGCACAAGCAGGACTGTTAGGACAGGAGCTGGTCTTAACCGTTCTGCGTTACCAACTGTGGTGGTGGCCTGCATCCACCACCCGATCCCTGCCTACCTCTGGCCTAAAGCCGCAATGGGTTCAACACATGGAGGTGTGCTCTTTCGGAGCATAATAGAAGACTGCGCACCTCCTGGTTGGCTCCAGCCCCTTTTATAACCTGGGTCCGCCCCAAACCAGGGTGAACCACAATGCACCTCCTGGAGACAAAAGTAGAGTGACACGTCATGAGTGGCATAACTAGCGTCCTATTTGGAAACGCAACTTCAATGATGACCTCATGGCTGCCATGACCCAAACACCTCACCAGTCATCGTCTGAGCATCAATAATGCGGTGACAAGTCATAGGTGTGGGCCTCTGCAAGACATTTGGGAGGACACCTGATGCCCTGTGGTCTATATGGGACCCCCACATCAGGGCCAGGGCCAAAGAGTTCATTACCGGACCTAGTCTCTGATGCAGGAAGTGCCTGAGCATGCTCAGTATCATGAAATACAGTCTCTGAAAAAAGACTATCAGCTTTAGTATGGTGTCTATGCCCAAAACAGGACTTATACCCGGCACGGAATGCAAGCACCTGTGCAAAGAGGCTTTTCACACTTAGTGTGGGAGCATGCGCTGTATCCCGAAATGAAAACTTAGCGTCAGGAATGGCACAGTCAGGCTGAGCATACTCACTAGGCGAAACACTGTAATTATGCTGCAGCTGGGGTACATCGGCACACGCATGCGCACTAGCTGCCTCTCCACACTTAGACGTGGAGGGGAAATTTGTCTTGGAGATGCTGTCTATGAACAGAAGGAAAAGCTAAAGGAAGCCTGACTTTCTATCCCTCCGAATTATGAAATGCAGCAATGAATTCCATGAGTTTGCTATAACATTAGCGTAGCAAAATGTGCATGAGGGTGTTATGTAGAGGTGCTAGAAATAGCTTGTCACCAGTGGGGCACTAATGGAATACAACAGCCAGTTCTATGATGCCACAAAATGGCAGTATTTTGTGCTATCATTATAGCTTATTAAAAACAGAGCACGAGGTTGTCATGCAGAGGTGCTGCACATAGATTTGCAGTAGTGTGAATTGACAAAAGTACAATAGCCACGTTTAGGATACAACTAGGTACAGTGAGTGTTTGCTAGTATAATGGCTGAGTTTAAAAAAGTTTGAGTGTGCAATGCAGGCAGACGTGCTGCAAATAACGTTCCAATACTGTGAATTGACAAAAGTACAATAGCCACGTTTAGGATACAACTAGGTACAGTGAGTGTTTGCTAGTATAATGGCTGAGTTTAAAAAAGTTTGAGTGTGCAATGCAGGCAGACGTGCTGCAAATAACGTTCCAATACTGTGAATAGACAAAAGTACAATAGCCACGTTTAGGATACAACTAGGTACAGTGAGTGTTTGCTAGTATAATGGCTGAGTTTAAAAAAGTTTGAGTGTGCAATGCAGGCAGATGTCCTGCAAATAACGTTCCAATACTGTGAATTGACAAAAGTACAATAGCCACGTTTAGGATACAACTAGGTACAGTGAGTGTTTGCTAGTATAATGGCTGAGTTTAAAAAAGTTAGAGTGTGCAATGCAGGCAGATGTCCTGCAAATAACGTTCCAATACTGTGAATTGACAAAAGTCCAATAGCCACGTATAGGATGCCACTAGGTACACTGAGTGTTTGCTAGTATAATGGCTTCGTTATAATTAGTTGGAGTGTGCAACGCAGGCAGATGCGCTCTGCAAATGTCTTTGCACTAGTGGGACTATAGCAAAGTCCAATAGCCACGTATAGGATGCCACTAGGTACACTGAGTGTTTGCTAGTAAAATTGCTTAGTTTAAAAAAGTTGTAGTGTGCAATGCAGGCAGACGCGCTCTGCAAATGTCTTTGCACTAGTGGGACTATAGCAAAGTCCAATAGCCACGTATAGGATGCCACTAGGTACACTGAGTGTTTGCTAGTATAATGGCTTACTTAGAATGAGTTGGAGTGTGCAGAGGACAAGAGGGTACAGTGGCAGGATTGTGGTGCTCTGGGTAGAGGAATGGAAGCCTGCCTTTCTATTCCCTCCTAATGGTGAAATGCAGGGAGGAAATCCCTGACCTTGGCTACACAGACGCTGTTGCTGTTTGCAGGACCTGTCACTTATGGCTCTCTGACCCTGCCGCTTTGAGCCCTTAAAAGGACTGCTAGAATGTGCTCTCCCTAAGCTGTCTAACGCTGTGTATGCAGCGCATACAGCTGTATCGGCTATAGGACTCAGGAGGACGGAGCTGCGACACTGATGTCTGACACCAAAGACGCAGAAGGCAGATAATGGCGTTCGTGAAGAAAATGTCCGGTTTTATAATGCAGGGACATGTGACATGCAGATCCTATCACACATGCCGTTGCTTCTCTGGCTCAAAGTCCACTTAGGTGTGTGTGTGTCTGTGATTGGCTGACATGCTGGCCCGCCCCACAAGACGCGCGCGCTTAGGGAAGGAAGACAAGAAAAAAAAAAAAAAAAATGGCGATCGCCATTATAGAAACAGCAGTGATCTGAAGGCGCTGTTCACGCACACTATACACTGAAATGTGATAATAGTTTGATTCACAGAGTGACTTACACTATTACAGCAGAAACCAAGCTAGGATTTTGCTGTTTTTTGGCTGCTAGAACCGTTCTCGAACGTTTCTAGAACTATCGAGCTTTTGCAAAAAGCTCGAGTTCTAGTTCGATCTAGAACATGCCCCAAAATCACTCGAGCCGCGAACTGGAGAACCACGAACCGCGCTCAACTCTACTTATTTCCTTGACTGTATAATATCTCCCATTAGTCCTCCAAACATTATAATAGCCCTGACACAGCCCTCCACACAGTTTGATGAACCCCACTTAATTCTTCACACTGTATAATGACCCTAAAATAGCTCTCCATAAAGTATAAAGGTTCTCGCATAGCCTTCCAAATATTATGTGGACCCCACATAGCCCTCCAAATAGTATATTGGCATCCAAATAGCCCCTTAAATATTATAATGAATCCAATATACAGTGTGTCCACCCATATCCTGTCCACCGCCATTAACTTGAGAACGGCGGCAGCTAAAGGCATAGAAGTGGTGTCTAGGTATAGTAAAGTAGCCATGCACTACGCAATGAAACCACCTATAGCACCACCTGGTGGAAAACAACGGAGTTAGCATTTTTATCTCGAAAAAGGAACGAGATAGAGAAAAAAAGTAAATTAAAAAATTGTAGGGCATCATCAATTCAATGCGAATCGACACCTTGCATACAGAAATGCTATGATTAGAACATATAAAACTCACAAGGCTGCGGACATGAAGTGATACCTCATGGAGACCTTCATACAAGCCACTGGATATTGTGGCTGTGCGGAGTGGCCTCCACGCTCACCTGACCTGACCCCATTGGACTTCTTCCTGTGCGGTCACATCAAACAGCAGATGTATGTGACCCCTCCACTAACATTGCAGGACCTACGACGACGTATCACAGATGCTTGTGCAAACATGTCACCTACCATATTGCACAACGTGCAGCAAGATACAGTATGCTGTCCAGAGTCCAGATGTGCATTGCAGCTGACGGTGGCCACTTTGAGCATCAAAGTTAAATGAGTGCCATATGTGTGACCAGCATTCAATGTTTTGGGGGGGTCATGGGTTTCATATCATAGCATTTCTGTATGCAAGGTGTCACTTCGTATTGAATTGATGATGCCCTACAATTTTTTAATTCTTTTTTTTCTCTATCTCGTTCAGTTTTCGAGATAAAAATGCTAACTCCGTTGTTTTCCACCAGGTGGCGCTATAGGTGGTTTCATTGCGTACCGCATGGCTACTTTACTATACCTAGACACCACTTCTATGACTATATCATATATATCATTTTTAATTCATTAGATTTTCACCCAAGCTTGTCCGTCTGTCCTTTTTTTTCACCATCAGTGTTGTTTCCATTTTTTTCATATGGAATTTTTTTTTTTTAAAGTTTTACCTGTCGATTGAGTACTGTACAGCGGACATCACTGTGATGACACCTCTCTGGCGTCAGTGTGCTGTCCACGCTTTTGTGGACATACAGACAGGAGTTTGGAATTTTGATTCATGAATCAGATCAAAATTGGCCATGTCTATATTCTTTTTTTTTTGCAGACATTCAGTCTTATGTGCCCATGGGAGTTTGTATCTGCGGATATTTACGCAGGTACATCCGCAGGTTTCCCACGATTGGTCGCCGGAATCCGCAGCTACTGTTAGCTGCGGTAGTACAGCGAAATATCTGCGGTAAACCTGCGGGCATTCGTGCAGCTTACCTGCGGAAGTCCCGGCCTCTATCTTCATAGTGGAGGACCAGGATTTCCACAGGTAATTCCGCGGGAAATAATTGACATGCAATTACGTGTGACTGCGGAACATCCGCAGCATATTCCACAGCCGCACGTATCCGCAGCATGGACACAGCACTCCCCATGTCCCATAGGGTAAAATGGGGAGTGTCTGTACATGCTGAAACCTGCGGATTTATCTGGAAAATGGAGAAAATCTGCAGATTTTCCACAGATAAATCCACAGGTTTAATCTCCCGTGGGCACATAGCCTCAGGCTAAGAACGCACTTTGCGTTTCCACCTGCGTTTTTGCTGCCTTTTAGGTCCGTTTTGAGAAGCACCTTTTTCATGCCAAAAGGCATGCGTTTTGATTTTCCAGCAAAGTCTATGGAAAATGGTGATTTTCAGACCGCACTTTGCGTTTCTAAACGCTGCGTTTAATTTGTATATTTTGTGGCAAAAACCATGCGTTCAAAGAAGGAGCATGTCAGTTGTTTTTGCCATTTTGGGTGCGTTTTGCTAACATTGAAGTCAATGAGAAATGGCAAAAACCAAGATTCCTTCAAATTCCTGCATTTTACCTGTTTTTTATGTGCAGAAAACATGCGGTTTGGACTTCCAAAACGCATGCTTTTGGACATCAAAATAATGATTTGATATGTCCCTTTACACACACACATAGTCCAACAATTAAATTTAAGAAAAATATGCATTTATATATAATATATAATATATTACCGCTATAATTTTATGAAATATATCTATTTTCATTATTTTTCCCATTAATATAGATCTGATCCTTTTTTTTCTCTTTTTTCATTCTGTTTGACTATTTAAACTTTATTTAGCAGTGTCTTGATGTTCAAAACGCATCTGTCAAAACGCAGGTGAAAAAGCATGTAAAAAGCGCTGAAAACGCATCTAAAAGTTCTCAAAAAGGCAACTTTGGTCAAATCAATTAAGCCCAAAACGTGCGTTTAGAACTGCAAGTAGGTGAACGCAAAGTGCGTTCTTAGCCTTAGACTATAATAGGCTTCTGTTCTTCATGTGAAAACCAAAGAGAACGCAGAGATGAGAAACGGACGTATGAACGATGTTTTAGATATCTAATCAATGGTGTAGTAGGGAGTGTAGATGTAGAGTTTCTACCGTATGTGTAACACCCATTTTAGTTTACCGGCCTTTTCACATGTCTGTTTTTAATGACGACAAGTCCAATTTTAGTCCAATTTCAAGACCAAATGAGCCGATTCAAATCTATGAACAGAGCGCATATCGTGTGCTGTCAGGATTTTCCTTTCACTTGTTATTGAGAGAAGTTGCGCAGAGGTTGCGCATGTTTAGTGGCTGAGATAATGTATATCAGATACTTGCAGTAACATGATCACCCGGTTTCACCACCAACACCAGAGAATCCTGACAGTGAGCAATGTGCACTCTGTGAAGAGTCACAAGTCTGAAATCCCATATAGTAATTGCAGACTTTTGGGCCAAAACTGGACAACCCCTTTAGGGTACACACTCTTCTTTTTGTAGTAGACCAATAAGAAAAGCCAAGGACATGACTGAAAGTTTACTGGCAAGGTACTAACAGTCCACTCTGGTTTGAGTGGGATAGTTATTATAGTCCAAAGGTGAGGACACTAAATATATGTCTCATTTGAAGGACAACCTGGCTACTACTTGTGCACTGAGAGGTTCGCTCATTCCTAGTTGCCAGATTTTGAGGCAAGACAAGTATTTTGTGAACAATTAGCACTCCCTAATTCCCTTCCACTATGCCAGCACTAAACTGTTGATATCCCAAGAACTTTGGGGAAAATGCTCATGTAATTATAGTTTGCACTTTGATCTCCTAATTTTAATATTTTTATGTTATTTATTTATGTCTTTTTGTATAACACTTACTGTGCAATAACTTTACAACTTTAGCACTGATTCAAAAACTAATTTTAATCCCAACCCTAAGCATAACCTTGTGCCTCACCCTGAATTTAGCCCTAAACCAATCCCTTGATCTAACCATAGTTAAGGCCCCGTTACACACAGCGATATCGCTAGTGAGCGTACCCGCCCCCGTCGGTTGTGCGTCACGGGCAAATCACTGCCCGTGGCGCACAACATCGCTCGGACCCGACACATGGACTTACCTGCTTAGCGACGTCGCTGTTGTCGGCGAACCGCCTCCTTTCTAAGGGGGCTGTTCATGCGGCGTCACAGCGGCGTCACTAAGCAGCCGCTGTTAGAGCCGGGCTCTCTTTTCCTCTCAGGTAGCTGTTGGGGAACGGCCGGTTCTGAGTGTGACGCTTCAACACACCAAGACAAGACGTCTGTAATGTATCAAGTCAATCTAACACTGTTTAATAGCAAAAATGGGAAGGCTTTATACCTTTCAAGCTGATTACATAATACAAGACGTGATATAGTTGCACAATTTTAGGTGAATTCCAAATGTAGTCAGTTATATGGAGTTGAAGCGGAGGGGCGGAGTTGAGTGTGCCGAACATCCTGCCCACTTCCTTCCTTCCGCATTGGCGGTGGTCGCAGGTAAGCTGTAGTTCGTCGTTCCCAGGGTGTCACACGTAGCGATGTGTGCTGCCTCGGGAACAACGAACAACCTGCGTCCTCAACAATCAACGATATTTTGAAAAGGAACGACGTGTCAACGATGGATGATTTGGTGAGTATTTTCCATCGTTAATGGCCGTTCGTTGGTGTCACACGCAACAACGTCGCTAACGATGCCGGATGTGCGCCACGGAATCCGTGACCCCGGCAATATATCGTCGTTGCCTAAATGGGCCTAAAGAACGTAAAAGCAGCTCTAAGTAATGAAAGAAAGTATTAAATAGTGTAAAGGGGTTCATATCAGATACCAAGTGTCCAGTGCTTAAATCCAAACATGGACTTCTCATAGAAACTGATGTTCGAATTAGGAGTTCGGATGCTGTTTGGATGCTGAATAAGGGTTGTTGAAAGACTGCAGCGCAGCCAAAAATACTTTCAGCTGTGGGTAATTCTGCAGCAATCACAACCATGCCAAGTTTTGACATGACTGTCTTTGGTCAGCGCACCACGCATGGGTGAGTTGGTCTGCGAAACAAAACCGTGTCACGACCAACCAGTGGGCATCCATGCAGGACATGTGTGCTGTGCTGTGCTACTACGAGTACTCCACGAGCAACAGCACTGATGACTAGTATGATGGCCCCCAAATAACCCTCTAAATAGTATGTTGACACCAAATAGTATAATGGCCCCCACATAGAACTCCAAATATTATGATGGCCCCACATAACACTCCAAATAGTATGAAGCCCCATAAAATAGTATGATGCCCCCCACATAGCCCTCCAAATAGTATGATGGCCCCCACATAACCCTCCAAATAATATGATGGCCTCCAAATATCACTCCAAATAGTATGATGGCCCCCACATAACCCTCCAAATAGTATGAAGCCCCACAAAATAGAATGATCCCCCCACATAGCCCTCTAAATAGTATGATGGCCTCCATAACCCTCAAAATAGTATGATGACCTCCACATAGCACTCCAAATAGTATGATGGCCTTCACATAGTCCTCCAAATAGCATGATGGCCCCACATAGCCCTCCAAATAGCATAATAGCTCCCAAACAACCCTCCAAATAATATGATAGCATCCACATAGCACTCCAAATAGCATAATGGCCCCACATAACCCACCAAATAGTATGAAGCCCCAGTATGATGCCCCCGACATAGCCCTCCAAATAATATGATGGCCTCTACATAGCACTCAAAATTGTATGATGGCCCCAACATAACCCTCCAAAGAGTATGAAGCCCACAAAATAGTATGATGCCTCCAAACATAGGCCTCCAAATAGCATAATGTTTCCCTAGATAACCCTCCAAATAATATGATGGCCCCCACAGAGAATTCGATAAAAAAAATACTCACCTCTCCCTGTTCTCCCCTTTGCTCTGATCTCTGCAGTGTGTGGTCTGCACTGCTCGGCACAGCTGTTGCAGTGTAATGATGTCATTGCATCCGCTGCACTGAGATGTCAGATGCAAAGGGACAATGATGAAGTAGGGGGCGTCAGCTGACTGCTCCCTCGTCCATCATTGCTTTCAACTGTGTCCACTTTCAGGATGCAGATGCAAATGAAAGTTGGGTGGGGGGAGCCTGGTGACAACGCTGGCACCGGGACCCCCTATAGCGGCCGCGTGGTCTGTTGCTTTTAGCGGTTGCCACTGAGAGGGATAAAATTGTAGATAGGATTTCTACTTTGTAAACCTGGAAAACTCATTGTTGTGCATATGAGCTGTATACAATAATTGTAGCACATGATTATTTAAATGTTAAAACTAAAGATGCCATTTCCATGCCTTTACCGGGGACACTGCTACCTTTTACATGTACCATCTATTGAATACATTGCTGTACGCCTCCTCCCCTGAGCGGTGATATTGGTTAATATGTGAAGTAAAATCTATCCGCAGGATTTCACAAAGCTTAAATCCTCCCGTGGAAACAAATTTTTTATCCTTTGACTGTCGAGCCTTTTGGTTCAGCTGGTTTGATTTAGGAAGGGCTCAGGATCTACACTATGTTATGTCTCCTGCCGGGTGTTTCTCAGAGGCGTTAATAGTAAATTGATTCTCCACACATGGTATACAGTGTATCCAGTTTCGCGAACAAATCTATTAATAAAGAATTGTTATTAAACTATTCACAAGCTTAAAACGGACAACAGAAAAGTCTTAAACCAGACCTGGAAACGTGAAGTCCTCGCCGCCGCCTAAATATAAGCAGAAAATCCCTCCATTACGGTCCGGGATTGGGTTATCTCAGAGCCACCGCTTTATAAAACCATGGCCTCTATTAAAACTCACATTCAACGTGTTTGAATACTGGATTTATGACCAATTAACTCTTTGCTCCCAAGCCATATATAATAGGTTTCAGCTTTTCCCTCATGATGCTGAAGCTTCAATTTTCAGAAGCATAGAGTACATTGAGCAGATGGAGGCCGGAGCATATGTGTTTTATCATGTACTCCCACAAGTCAGCCCCGTCTTGTTCCTTAACACCTGGAATCCATATCTCGGAATTACATGTAACAAAAACAAAATTGCTTCTCAATGTAAAAAGACATTAAGTTCACAGTAAAGTTTTATGCGCAGAGACATATTGCAGTGCGGCAGATACCGTACCGGTAACATTTTGGATTTTAGGAGAATTCAGAAGTAAGGCGTGCAGTGTAATGATTATTTCTTTCATTTCATCTGGAAAACATATGGTGCTAGTAAAATGTGTGAAAAGAACGTGCAAACTGTACATGGCCAACTTATTCCCTGCATCTCCGAAGACACCACGCCGAGCTGCCGAGGACATAAAACCATATTAATTATATTAAACACTGCACTGTACGAGACTTTATTATTCTATAATGAACCATGTTATGTTAGACTTTACTACATTATACAGTGTTTATTTAACCCTATTATATTGTATTGTACTGTATATTATTTTTACTTTATTATATTTTTTTATACTGTACTATATTATATTATATCATATATATTACCTTATACTATACTGGTGTGTATTATTATTATTATTATACCTTATAATATGCAATGTTATATTACACTTTAATTATTACCTTCTGTTAAACTATGTTATAGGATGTTACCTTATACAATACTATTCTTTATGATAATACTATACTGTCCTATATTACTTTATACTATACTATATTATACTATACTGTACTATATTACCTTATACTATACTGTTATACTATATTGTACTATATTATTTTATATATTATTTTATACTATATTACCTTAGACTATACTATTTTATACTATACTGTACTATATCACTCTATACTATATTATGTTATACTATATTACCTTATATTATACTATACTGTACTACATTACTTTATAGTGTATTATATTATATTACCTCATGCTATGCTACCGTATGTTATACTAAACTATGCTACATCATTTCATATATTATTTTATACAATATCTTAGACTTTAGTATTTTATACTATACTGCACTATATTATCTTATTCTATACTGTTATACTATACTGTACTATATTATTTTATATCTTATTTTATACTATATTACCTTAGACTACAGTATTTTATACTCTACTGTACTATATTACCTTATACTATACTGTACTATATTATTTTATATCTTATTTTATACTATATTACCTTAGACTATAGTATTTTATACTCTACTGTACTATATTACCTTATACTATACTGTACTATATTATTTTATATATTATTTTATACTATATTACCTTAGACTATAGTATTTTATACTATACTGCGCAATATCACTTTATACTATATTAAGTTGTATTACATTACTTTACACTATACTGTTATACTATACTGTACTATATTCCTTTATACTATATTATGTTATATTATCTTATACTATGTTATATTATACTGTAGTATATTACTTTATACTATATTATTTGTTATATTAGCTTATATTATACTGTTATACTATACTGTACTATATTACTTTATACTATATTATGTTATATTATCTTATACTATGTTATACTCTACTGTAGTATATTACTTTATACTATATTATTTGTTATATTAGCTTATATTATACTGTTATACTATACTGTACTATATTACTTTATACTATATTATGTTATATTATCTTATACTATGTTATACTATACTGTAGTATATTACTTTATACTATATTATTTGATATATCAGCTTATATTATACTGTTATACTGTACTGTACTATATTACTTTATACTATGTTATACTGTATTATCCTATATTATACTATTATACTATACTGTACTATATAACTTTATACTATATTATGTTATACTATATTACCTTATATTATGTTATACTATAATGTACTATATTATTTTATACTATATTACCTTATACTATACTATGTTATTCTACACTGTACTCTACTACTTTATACTATATTATGTTATATTATATTACTTTATACTATTCTATGTTATACTACACTGTACTGGATCACCTTACTGTATACTATATTATGTTAAACTATACTTTACTTCATTACATTATATTATACTTTTTTATTCTAAACTATATGACTTAAAGGGGGTGTCTAGGACTAATTTATTTTTTTTATCTATGGGCCAAATAACTAATAGCCAAGTAGTTACTTACTACCTGCTTGTTCTGCCCAGTTCAGATCTGTCAGCACAGAGCAGTTCCAGTCCTTTCCTGACTGCGATTCTGTGTCTTCTGCTGACATCACATTGACAGAGCAGTAGCTTTTCTTCAGCTCTGCTCTGATGACTGGGCATGACTGCTGACATCATGTTAATTGACTAATTGACAGCAGCTCCCTGCAGCCTAAATTAGGGGAGCAGCAATCAGCATTGTGTTGGCAATCAAGCCTCATCAACAGAGCAGCCTGGAAGAGGAAGAGCAGCTCTGTGGTTGTTAAGGAGCAGACCACTCTGAGCCGGCGTCCGGTACACCAGGAAGGTAGTTAGCAACTACCTGCCAATTAGTTCTTATGCCGATAGTTAAAAAATAAACCCCTTACCATTACCACATTGTGTTATACTATAGGTAGTTTCTTTATACTATTCTATGTTATATGATATTTTGCTAACTATATTACTTTACAACATACTATGCTATATACTATGCTATTCTAAACTTTATTAGTTTATACTATACTACATTACAATATAGTTTGGTATCTTACTTTTTATTATGGTATATTATGATGTATTTCTTAATACTATACTATCTTCCTTTAAACTTTACTTGCTGTAGACAAGGGATGAGAGGAAGGGGGAACTTTTTTATATTGCTAATACAAGGACAATGACGCACTACTTAAAAGAGTTGTCTTGTTTTTTCTGTAATATATCCAGCAAAAAATAAAAAAAGGAGAAATGTTCCTTATTTTCCGCCACTCCATTATAGCACTGCCCAGGTCCCTTGCTGGGGTTGTGGATTAATCTTTAAGTAATGAATGTGCATAACTACTGCAACCGATCAATGATTATGCTTGGCCAAGTTGTAAAACAAAACATACCTGGTTAATCCCTTTAAGCAACATAATTAAAGAGTACTTTACACGCTGTGATCTCGCTAGTGAGATTGCTAGCGAGCGTACCCGCCCCCCTCGGTTATGCATCACGGGCACATCGCTGCCCATGGCGCACAACATCGTTAGGTACAGTCACACATACTTACCTGCCTAGCGACGTCGCTGTGACTGGCGAACCGCCTCCTTTCACTAATCTGCCACCCAATAGAAGCGGAGGGGCAGAGATGAGCGGCTGTAACATCCCGCCCACCTCCTTCCTTCCTCATTGCCGGCGGCTGCAGGTACGGTGATGTTCCTCGTTCCTGCGGTGTCACACGTAGCGATGTGTGCTGCTGCAGGAACTTTGAACAACCTCGCTACTGACCAGACAACGATTTTTGGTAAATGAACGACATGTCACAGACCAACGATTTTTACCTCTTTTGCGATCGTTTAAGGTCACTCATAGGTGTTAAATTCAACGTCGTCGCTAACTACGCCAGATGTGCGTCACAAACACTGTGACCCTGACGATATATCGTTAGCGATGTCGCAGCGTGTAAATGGCCCTTAAAAGTTATACTGTATTTTCTGGATTATAAGACACTTTTTTCCCCAAAATTTGGGATAAAATGGGGGTGAATTGTACAATCTGGATATGGCTTACAGGGGCAGCGGTAGTGGAGCGGGGTCATAGGAGGCAGGGTCAGTGATACTGAAGGCTTGGAGGAGCGATGGAGCTACTCAGGAGGGTCACAGGATGGAGTGTCTCAGCAGCAGGTGCTTTGATCTGACTGACTTTAATGCTCCATTGAATCGCCCACGGTTGACGCGATGGACTTCAAGAAAATGGCTGTGGAGGTCGCATGTGCGCAGAATTGATGCTATGGACTTCAAGAAAATGGCCATCTACGCATCACACAGTCCTATCCGCGCATGCGCCGCCTCCGCAGCCAATTTCTTGAAGTCCATCTTGTCAACCGTGGGCTATTCAACAGAGCCAGCAGTCAGATCAATGGCGCCTGCCGTCGAGGCACCCCATCCTGTGACCTTCATGACTTGCTCCACTGCACTGCAGTGACACCCCCGCAGCCTGCTGGCAGATCAATGGTGCTCGCCGCCGCGACACCTCCACAGCTCGCCATCAGATCAATGGCACCCACTGCTGAGACACCCCCGAGCCCGCAGTATCGCCGACCCTCCTGAACCGCAACACTCCCTCAACTGAGCCCGCAGCATCGCTGACCCTGCCTCATGTGACTTTCCCAAGCCACTTCACCACCACCGCTCTCCCAGTGAGCATTAAGATTTAGGCGGGCTTTGCACACTACGACATCACAGGTGCGATGTCGGTGGGGTCAAATTGAAAATGACGTACTTCCGGCATCGCATGCGACATCGTAGTGTGTAAAGGCTCGATGATACGATTAACGAGCGCAAAAGCGTCGTAATCGTATCATCGGTGCAGCGTCGGCGTAATCCATGATTACACTGACGCGACGGTCCGATGGTGTTCCTCCTTCCTGCGGCAGCACACATCGCTGTGTGTGAAGCCGCTGGAGCGAGGAACATCTCCTACCGGCGTCACTGCGGCTTCCGTAGGATATGCGGAAGGAAGGAGGTGGGCGGGATGTTTACATCCCGCTCATCTCCGCCCCTCCGCTCCTATTGGCTGCCTGCCATGTGACGTCGCAGTGACGCCATACGACCCGCCCCCTTAATAAAGAGGCGGGTCGCCGGCCAGAGCGACGGTCGCAGGACAGGTGAGTCCATGTGAAGCTGCCGTAGCGATAATGTTCGCTACAGCAGTTATCACAAGGATATCGCAGTTGCGACGGGTGCGGGGACTATCGCGCTCGGCATCGCAGCATCGGCCTGCGATGTCGTAGTGTGCAAAGTGCCCCTAAGACTCACTAGGAGGATTATAAGACGGACCCACTTATTTTTTCTTATTTTCCTCCTCTACATTTGGGGTACATCTTATAATCCAGTGCGCCTTATAAAACAAAAAAAAAACGGTAAGCATAAATCCTGACAACAAAAAACCCTCAAATTCTTGGAAACATGTAGGTTTTCTACTACTCTCTAATCCTGGGACAATGTAAAGGTGATTATAGGTGCCTCAATTACCGAAGTTAAAATCTTATTTTAGGCTGTTTAATTTTTAACATTTTTTCTTACGAATTAAATAATAGTAGCCTATCACTAACCTGCATTTCTTCTTACTGTCCTGAGTATTTTTATACTGTACACTAATTCATCATATCAATAGTCTCCAAACCATAACCTTATACCTTTAAACTGTCTACCCTTAATAGTTACGAATGGAGAAAACTCGATGTTCATCTTCTCACTTTTTACAGCTCATTTGGATTTAACTATTTAATTTTTAATAGCGAGATAAGGAAGTAAACAATCACTTATTACCGGGATGTTCTTTCAGTACTATTAATTATGCTGAGTAAACTATTGATCAAAAATTATTCCAAGCAGGAACCTTAATTCCATCTAATGCCACAGACAATATCAGCCTCGGATTCCGAAGCCTTGTTTATTTGAAGAAATCAGAGCATTACATGTGGTGTATTTCCTTATATGCGAATGCTCATTAGTTATGTCTCATTTAATTGGTATAAATGGGATTCACTTTTTTTTGGAAGACGTATTAAGATATAAGCAGCTAATACAAATGTCCATGAAAATATACTTGTAGAATTCTAATTAGTCTTTTTAACACAGTAAAAT
Source organism: Anomaloglossus baeobatrachus (assembly GCF_048569485.1). Taxonomy (NCBI): domain Eukaryota; kingdom Metazoa; phylum Chordata; class Amphibia; order Anura; family Aromobatidae; genus Anomaloglossus; species Anomaloglossus baeobatrachus. The sequence continues at coordinate 55,779,448 of NC_134358.1, forward strand.
CTGAAGTATTTATGCTCCCAGCTAAAAGAAGAACTGAGAACAAAAGATTAAATTTTATATCCAGATATAAATCACATTTTTAGTCAATGTCTCTGCACAGTTAACTCCTGTGTGGAAACCTAAGCGTGGTGCCACAGGAGCACTGTCTGGCCGAGTACCAGGTTTTCATTACTGTCTTGTAATAGGATTATCCACCTTTACAGCCAATGTATTCTAACATGAAAAAAAGCAATTTTAAAAAGTCTTAAATATCTATTGTTTTGTGTTTACAATTCCAGCGTAAACACAAACTATGTCTCCATGGTGACAGACTACAAAACAACCCTGTGTAGTCTGATTCCGTAGCAGAAGCTCCTTCTATGTTCCTCCCACTAGTTGCAAACATACATTTGATTGGTTTAGTGAAATTTTAGGGGACAGAAAAAGGCAATATGACTACAGAATCCGACCATTCTTTTTTTTATATTATTATATACAGTGTGTCGAGTCCACCCATATCCTGTCCACCGCCATTAACTTGAGAATGGCGGCAGCTATAGGCATAGAAGTGGTGTCTAGGTATAGTAAAGTATCCATGCGCTACGCAATGAAACCACCTATAGGGCCAACTGGTGAAAAACAATGGAGTTAGCATTTTTATCTCGAAAACGGAATGAGATAGAGAAAAAAAGCGAATTAACCCCTTCAGCCCCGGGGCACTTTCCGTTTTTGCGTTTTTGTTTTTTGCTCCCCTTCTTCCGAGAGCCGTAACATTTTTATTTTTCCGTCAATCTTACCATATGAGGGCTTGTTTTTTCCGGGACAAGTTGTACTTTTAAAGGAAACCATCAGTTTTACCATATGGTGTACTGAAAAACAGCAAAAAAATTCCAAATGCGGAAAAATTGCAAAAAAAAGTGTGATGGCACAATAGTTTTTGGGATGTTTTATTCACGGTGTTCACTATATGGTAAAACTGATGTATGGGTATGATGCCTGAGGTCGGTGCAAGTTTGTAGACACCAAACATATATAGGTTTACTAGTATCTAAGGGGTTAAAAAAAATTCACAAGTTTGTCCAATAAAAGTGGCGCACGTTTTGCGCCATTTTCCAAAACACGTAGCGTTCTTATTTTTTGGGATCTATGGCTCAGTGATGGCTTATTTTTTGCGTCTCGAGCTGACGTTTCTAATGGTACCATTTTTGTGCAGATGCTACGTTTTGATCGCCTGTTATTGCATTTTGCGTAAAACTTGCGGCGACCAAAAAATGTAATTTTGGCGTTTGGAATTTTTTTTGCCACTACGCCGTTTACTAATCAGATTAATTGATTTTATATTTTGATAGATCGGGCATTTCTTAACGCGGCGATACCAACTATGTGTATATTTATTTATTTTTTAACCCTTTAATTTTCAATGGGGGGAAAGGGGGGTAATTTGAACTTTTAGGTTTTTTTTATTTTTTTTATTTTTTAAAACGTTTTTCTTTACTTTTTTTTTTTATTTTACTAGTCCCCCTAGGGGGCTATAGCGATCAGCAATCTGATCGCTATTATCTATCTGCTGATCACAGCTATACAGCTGTAAACAGCAGATACCGTCACTTTCTTTTTCCCTCTGCTCTCGGCCGAGGGAAAACGAAAGTGAAACTTCGTAGCTGCAGGCGTCATCACATGATCCTTTGCTACGATGGCAACCATCGATAGTCACGTGATCACGCAGGTGACTTCCGGTGGGGGCGGCGGTAAGTAAAAAATATGGCCGCGCGCATTTAGATCTTGCTGCCAGACTTTGGCAGCAAGATTTAAGGGGTTAATGGCCGCGAGTGGAAGCGATTCCACCTGCGGCTAGCAGGCACACATGTCAGCTGTTGAAAACTGCTGATATGTGTGCCGACCGTCAGGGGGCGGGAATTAACGGGACACACTCCATGACGGATATATCCGTCCATGGTCGTGAAGGGGTTAAAAAGTTGGAGGGCATAATCAATGCAGTACTTATCGACACCTTGCATACAGAAATGCTATGATTAGAATGTGTAAAACTCACAAGGCTGCGGACGTGAAGCGATACCTCATGGAAACCTTCCTACAAGTCATTGGGTATGGTGGCTGCGTGGAGTGGCCTCCACGCTCACCTGACCTGACGCCATTGGACTTCTTTCTGTGAGGTCACATCAAACAGCAGGTGTATGCGAGCCCTCCACAACCTTTGCAGGATCTACGATGACGTATTATAGATGCTTCTGCAAACGTGTCACCTACCATATTGCACATCGTGCAGCAAGATACAGTATGCTGTTAATTATATCAGGTGGTGAACTTTGATTTTTGATTTGCTGAATGATCCCTGGTACAGTCAGTTCCTTGGTGAACACTGGTGAGAAGTGCCTGTTTAAAATCTCAGTCTTTTCTTTGTCCTCTATAGCTAACTTTTTGTAATATTTTAAGGGCCTGATACTATCCTTTGTTTTCCTTTTGGAATTAATATATTTATAAAGGATTTTGGGATTTATTTTAATGTCCTTGGCGATTTTTGTTTCAGTAGCTAATTTTGCTTGCTTGATTTCTTTTTTATATTTCCTATTGATATCTTTATACTCCTGAAATGCTATTTCTGTATTCTCACCCTTCAAGATTTTAAACACTCTTTGTTTTTGTTTTATTATACTTTGTATAGTCTTATTTATCCATAGGGGTTTCTTTTTATTCCTGGACTTTTTTTTACTAGAGGGTATTAGTTTTTTACAGGACACTAGTAGTATATCCTTAAACTTACACCATTTATGTTTGGTATCCCCCATGGCATTGTCCCAATCTACACAATTAAGATTTTCCCTTAATTTGTTGAAATCAGATTTCCTAAAATTCCAGGTTTTAGCATTTACCCTTTCAATGTTCTATTGAATATCACTTTGAAGCTTACCAAGTGCTCCCGGACCTGTAGATCTGAAATTATATCTGCTCTATTTGACAGGACCAGATCCAGCAAATTATCTCCCCTTGTTGGTTCATCTACCATCTGAGAAAGGTAATTGTCTTGAATAGTAGATAAGATCTTAAAGCTTTTAGCACAACCGTAAGATTCTAAGTTCCACTGTATATCTCGATAGTTGAAATCCCTCATAATAAGGACACAATTATTATTATTAGCTGCCTTTTCAATGTGTTGCAGTATTTCACCCTCAACCTGTTTAGGTATGTTAGGTGGCTTATAACACACTCCAATTAGCAGCTTTCCATTATTCCCCTCCCCATGTACATTTACTCATACTGACTCTACATTGCTGCAGCTCCCCACAATGTCATCATTGAGCACAGGTCTCAGGTTAGATTTGATAAATATACACACCCCTCCACCTTTTTTGTCTTTCCTATCCTTCCTAAATGTTCCATGTTTCAGTACTTTTTGCACAATTTACTATTCTCTAACACAGAGCTTAATAGCAAACTTCACAACAGGTGTTTGATCTATGAATTGCAAAAAAAATTTCTGGGTTCAATTAAAATTGGCATTGAAACAGTCCTCATTATGCTGTTCATATTTTGACATCATGAGACCAAGATGATACCTAAAATTTGTATTTAGCTCAATGTTGTCTGACACTCCAAAATAGACAACTTACCTCCAGAAGTCAATTAATTAATAAATTGATTTAGTTCACCTGTGTGTAATTTCTTTTCAGTATAACTACAACTGTTCTGTGAAGGCCTTAGAGATTTGTTTGAGAACATGAAAACCAACATCCAAAACAGATCAGGGATAGCATTTGTAGAATAGCGTAAAAAAGTTAGGTTATAAATAAAAAATAGCCCAAGCTCTGAATATTTCACGGAGCACTGTTCAATCCATCATCCAAAAATAGGAGTATGGCACAATTGTAAACTTACTTTGGCGCCTTTGAGGCTTCCGTCGCCACAGGGTACTGCGCATCACTTAAGGAGCAGTATTCATTCTGGGTAAGGAGGAGGTTCATTGCCGGTGTAATCACATTTGATCCATACACACAGCTTAGTAGCCAACCACTGGGGCTGGCTAGGGTAGATGTTGGAGGTGGCTGTCATGGGAACGGGACTTTCCACTTACTAGTTAGCACCTGGGAGGTGGAGCTAGACAGGGGAGAAGAAGGAGCAACATTCACAGATAGTCCGCACAGGACAGACAAGGAGTCAAGTCGGGACCTCGGTCCAGGCAACATCACGCCGCTGAGGAAGGAAGCAAACCGGGGCGCCCGTGGCTTGCAGCTGGAAGCTCATCCCGGGCCCTCTAAACCTGGGGTGGAGGAAACTCTGGGAGAAAGACTCATCATTCACCACATTGGTGCTGACATCTGAATTATCCGGGATCAACTGAGGCCCATCATGGTGGAAACCAGCACTCCAAGGGTGACGTTATTACAGTGAGTAAAGAACTTGAACCACAACTGCTGGTGTAGTCCCCAATCCTTTCTGTCGCCGTCGCCCAAGCACTTCTGCACCATCAGCCACAACTACCCCCATCATCCTCCCTGGGGCCTAGCTCTACCTGTGGGGAGCTACAACACCCAAGCTGCGTTACCATCCGCCCCAGAAGAGAGACCTTCCGCAGCGGCGGATTTCTTTCTAGCTGCATACCCTGGGTGGCATCACGAGACAACTACTCCCTTCATCCCCCAACCCCTCCATCCTCTTTAGTGATTCTGACAGGGTCACGGAACCGGGCTAGGCCGCCGTGACAAGCCCAAACATCACCGGACCGGTGACGAGTGGCGAACCTAGGGACCTGTGGGAGCTACAGCACCAAGACATGGCTGTCCACCTAAACTGACATCCCAATCAAAGAAACCACAATATAGAGAAGCAGATGCAAGGCTCATTGGCACTCTGCAGAAGCTGCAGAGATCCACAGCTCAGAGGGGAAAATGTATCTACAGGACAATTAATAGTTGTATACTCCAAATATCTGACCTTTTTGGAAGAGCAGCAAAAAGAAAGCCATTTTTGAAAGCAAGCCATAAAATGTCCCATTTTCAGTTTAGAAAAGGCCTTGTAGGGGTAATAATTAGCATGTGAAGAAAAATGCTGAGACCAAAGTAGAACCTTTTAGGCTAAATGCAAAACAAAATGTGTGTTGGAAGACAAAAAGCCACTTTACATCGCTAATGAGATGTCGTTGGGGTCATGGAATTCGTGACGCACATCCGGCCTCATTAACGATCAAAATTACTTACTTAATCATTGATTGTTTAAACGTCGTTCTAATCCCAATTATCGTTGCTATTGCAGGACACAGGTTGTTCGTTGTTCCTGTGGCAGCACACATCGCTATGTGTGACACCGCAGGATTGAGGAACAATATCGTACCTGCGGCCAACGGCAATGAGGAAGGAAGGAGGTGGGCGGGATGTTGGGCGGCTGCTTAGTGACGTCGCTATGACGCTGCACGAATCGCCCCCTTAGAAAGGAGGCGGTTCGCCGGCCACAGCGACGTCGCTAGGCAGGTAAGTATGTGTGACCGTTCCTAGCGATGTTGTGCGCCACGGGCAGCGATTTGCCCGTGACGCACAACTGACGGGGGCGGGTGCTTTCACCAGCGACATCGCTAGCGTGTGTAAAGTGGCCTTAACATTGCACAACACCGGAAAACTACAAGCCTTAAGAAGTCCCATTTAAAATTTGGTGGCAGTATCATGCTGTGGGGAGGATTGTCACCAGCAGGGGCAGGGAAGCTGGTCAGAGTCGATGGGAACATGAATGGAGCTAAATAAAGCCCAGGGCAATCCTGGAAGAAAACCTGTTAGGGGTACTTCACACACAGCGAGATCGCTGCTGAGATCGCTGCTGAGTCACGGTTTTTGTGACGCAGCAGTGACCTCGTTAGCGATCTCGCTGTGTGTAACACTGAGCAGCGATCTGGCCCCTGCTGTGAGATCGCTGTTCGTTACACACAGCTCTGGTTCGTTTTTTTATTGTTGCTCTCCCGCTGATAAGCACACATCGCTGTGTGTAACAGCAAGAGAGCAACAATCCTGAATGTGCAGGGAGCAGGAGCCGGTGTCTGACAGCCTGCGGTAAGCTGTAACCAGGGTAAACATCGGGTAACCAAGGTGGTTACCCGATATTTACCTTCGTTACCAGCCTCCGCAGCTCTCACTGCTGCCAGTGCCGGCTCCTGCTCCCTGCACACGAAAGCTAAGCGGTGTGCACTGGTAACTAAGGTAAACATCGGGTAACCATACCCGATGTTTACCTTAGTTACCAGTGTCCGCAGCTTCCAGACGCCGGCTCCGTGCAAGCGCAGCGTCGCTTGCACGTCGCTGCTGGCTGGGGGCTGGTCACTGGTCGCTGGTGAGATCTGCCTGTTTGACAGCTCACCAGCGACCATGTAGCGACGCAGCAGCGATCCTGACCAGGTCAGATCGCTGGTGGGATCGCTGCTGCGTCGCTAAAGTGTGAAGGTACCCTTAGAGGCTGTAAAAGACTTCAGCATTGAGTGTAGGTTCACCTTCCAGCAGGACAACGACCCTAAACATCCTGCCAGAGCTACAGTGGATGGTTTAGATAAAAGCATATTTATGTGTGTGAATGGCCCAGTCACAGTCCAGACCGAGAATCTTTCGCAAGATATGAAAATTGCTGATCACAGATGTCTTCATCCAATCTCACTAAGTTAGAGCTTGTGTGCAAAGAAGAATAAGCAAACATTTGATCTTTCTAGATGTACAAAGTTGGTAGAGACATCCCACAAAGGACTGCAGCAGTAATGGCAGTGAAAGTTGGTCCTACAAAGTATTGACTCAGGGGGGGCTGAATACAAATGCACATCACAATTTTCAAGTTTATATTTTTAAAATACTTAACAAACTTTGTATGTTTTCCTTTACGCTTCAGAAAATCTTGCTTCTAAGTGTTCATAAATCACATAAAATTCCATTAAAGTAGATTTAAATTTGTACGTGCAACGTACAGCGTATATGTATATATAAAGTCATATGAAGTCTTGTCGCATTTAGTCCATATTTATCTTTACTCATTTATACTGTATCAGAGAACACTGATGTAATAGTGCGGTAAAAAAAAAAAATCAGAATCAGCTCATAGATTTATTACTTGCTTGCCCTCCAGTAATAATGAACATTTAAATTCTTGATTGATTTATGTGGCCACATATTGATGTCAATGTTTCAGGTTGAATAGCAAATTGCATTACCTAAAGCAATCTTAATGGTAGGGGGATATGTGATGCACATCGCATTTACAATTTTCCCTAAACGTAGAGTGTAAAGAATAAAAGTGAGGTATAACATATTAAGTTTTACATGTAGAATGAATGAATATTACATATCTTTTATTGCTTCTGTCAACATTGAAATTGAAAAGCCGAAAAATGTGTTCATAATGCTTTATTTCAATTCTTTATCATGGTAAAAATTAGAGAAAGTCAAAATCCTAAGTTTTAGTTTTGTGCTAATGGTGGAGTCCGGTTTGGATTCCTCCCTTGCCAGAGCATTATGGGGCACAATTTAATTGTCTTGAGCAATACCCAACATAGGATAAGTCCTAATGATTTGGTTAAATTAGTTATCCAACTTTGGAAACAAATGTCCTGCAAATTTTTTAACACCCTCCCCCCTCCCAAAAAAATATTCACATCTTCTCCCCCCTCCAAAACAAACACTGACGCATAAGCTGTCCTTACGGAGTTCTTCTTGAAGTGTGAAAGGGATGGTTATTAAGGATGAAGGTTGGGTTGGCGTTTAAACACAACTTGGCAGCTCTTGGAGTTATTCCACACTTCACCGGAAGGATATGTGTATAAAAGGCAGTTTAACAATAAAGTATGTATGTACAAATATTAAGAAGAAAGGGTCATAGCCCCAAACTTCAGATGAATTCCATAATTTCTATTTTATTCCATGAGATTTAAGGGTTAAGTTTCACATTTTGGAGAGCAGTAAGCTACCGTAAGGAGACTTATAAGCCATGCAATGCTCTCCTGAGATATTAAAATTTCAAAGCGCAACTTAACAAAGGTAGAGGAACTTGGCCAACTTTTAAACAGTTTTGTTATGAGTCAACATAGTAAACAAAACCAGAACCTCCATTTGCAGTCATATGTTTTATGATTCTTTTTCCTCTTCAGTGCCGGATAACTGGTTGGTTGAGTGAGAGGTTTTTGACAAGAAGTCTAAAGTGTAAAAAGGTGTGTAAAAGTGGAGTGGAAGCTTCCCCTTGATGATGCAGTAAATGATAGTTTTGTGCTTTGGTTGTATGTAAAATTATATATCTTTTGCCTTATTTTTAATCATGCATGTAATGCCTAAAGTGGGCTTTACATGCTACGATATTTCTAGCAATTGCTAGCGATATTGTACGCCAAAGCACCCGCCCCCATCGTGCATGCAATATCGTATGATCACTGCCGCAGAGAACATTATTGCTACAGCAGCGTCACACGCACTTACCTGGTCGGCGGCGTCGCTGTGACTGCCGAACAATCCCTCCCTTAAGGGGGAGGTGTGTTCGGCTTCACGGCGAGGTCACCGTGACGTCACTAAGTGGCTGGCCAATCAATGCGGAGGGGCGGAGATGAGCCGGACGAACATCCCGCCCACCTCCTTCCTTCCTCATTGCGGGCGGGACGCAGATAAGGTGAAGTTCCTCGCTCCTGTGGTGTCACACACAGCGATGTGTGCTGCCGCAGGAACGAGGAACAACATCTAAAAACAACCATTAACAATTTTTGGTTTTAGAATGACTTCTCCATGGTGAACGATTTTCAACACTTTGGAGGACGTTTAAGGTCGCTGGTAACTGTTACCCGCTGCGATACCGTTAATGACGCTGGATGTGCATCACTAACAACGTGACCCCGACGATAAAACATTAACGATATCGTAGCGTGTAAAGCCCCCTTTACTGTTCTATTACTTTGTACTTCATTCCTACACCTCAGCCTGGGATTGTAATTTTCTTGCTCTCCCACTTCGTGAGGGGAGAATACACATCATGTTTTACTGTAGATCTACTGGGTGGCACTGCCTCTGAGGAAAGAATACAGGTCCTGCCCTGAGAAGAGGGGAGCCAGCACTGCTCATGAATTGCATGCAACAATGAAAAAATAAAAAGTGTAAAATTCACAAATTCATTCCTACTGTAACAATTCAATGAGATTTTTTGCAAATTATTGATCAATGATTTGAGCCCCCCTGCCCCGTCACGGCAAATCTCTATAGGGGGGTCCCTACACTATGTCATAAATTAATATCGTACCATAAGGTCTCATATAATGACTTGAACAGGACCATATAAGAACACCACTTACCCGGGGAATGTCTGAACCGCTCCCATGCTGCAAGGACTGACAACTGCGAATAAAGGCAGCCCAGGTGCCAGTGTGTGTGTCAGAACCACACACACCAGCACAATGTCAGAACTGGCCCTCACAGTGCCAGACCAGCAAGCATGGTCCTGCCCTGAGTATTATGGTGTATGACTTTGTTTGTGGTAAATACATCGAAGAAGTTTGTTTCTGAGATAGCAGTGAAGAGACCCAGTGACACCAGTGGCGGACATACTTCCAGTGCAGCCAATGCATCTGCACTGGGACCCAGAGGTTCAGGGGGGCCCTTGATGGCTAGTTAATAATGAAGGCAATCTGATCTGTAGTCTGGAGCTCCATGCTCCGGGGGGCCCTTGGCCAGATTGCCCTCATCACATGCAGCATGCCGGTCAGGGAGCGATCCCACAGCTCTGCATACTGCAGTCGGCAAAAAGCAAGAATCTGTCTTCTTCTCTCTGCCCGGCAATTTCCCTGTGACACAGGCATGCACACATTGATGACGTCAGCATATCGCACGCACCTGTGTCATTTGAAAAAGTACCCTGCAGGAAAAGCAGCGGTGCGGCGGGGAGGCATACGGAGAAGTAAGCGGTGACAAATAGCCTGAGGAAGGGACAATAAGGAAGGGGAGGTAAATGGTGACTAATAACCTGAGGAAGGGACAATAAGGAGGGGGATGTGAGGAGTAACAATTAGCCTAAGTAAAGGACAATAACGAGGGTGAGGTGAGAGGTGACTAATAACCTGGGGAAGGGACAATGAGAAGGGGGGATGAGAGGGGTGACTATTAGCCAGATGAAGGGACAATAATGAGGGGGAGGTGAGAGGTGACAAACTGATGAAGGGACATTATGGAGGAGAGATGAGGAGTGGCAAATAGCCCGAGGAGGGGACAATAAGGAAGGCAATGGTTAGGATCAGAAGAGGGTGGAAGAGGTGCTTTACTGACTTATGATGAATTCAGGGGAGAGAGAGGGATTGGGGGTGATGGGGAGGAGGACATTATATGTGAATATAATGACAACCTAATAGGTCCCCTCTGCACTCCAGCAGCATTCACATCTGTATGTCAGAATTTCCAGCCTAATCAGTCCTGTGTAATGCTTTTCATTAAAATTAATGTTTAAAAAAAACATTTATAAAGTGCGCTGTTTCCATGCTAATTAGCAAAACAAGAATGCCGCGGAGACACCATCACATGTTTCTCAATGCTGGCAGGAAACTAGCCAGGTCTTTCACCAAGAAGGAACAACCACGGGAAGGGCAGTCTCCAGTCAAGGAGACCACCTATGCCAAACATGGTATCCATCCACAGACAGCTGTTTCGGGGTATTTGCCCCTCATCAGTGTGGAGTAGGAAACTGGCTAGTGGGAGCAATGCTAATTAGGGCCTGGACTAGTCGATGAGGCGCTGTTTCCCCTGACTACTCGGCCTTCTCTCCATGCTATCACACCCCTTTGATTGTGATAACATGGTTTTCACAAGATGCCGTCACCGCCAGCCTCTGAAAATTTTGAGCATGTGCGTGACTGTATTCTCCCACATTTAATCTCATCTGAAGACAGGTGTAAACTTTCCGGCTTCAGCGAGTTGCACCGTGTATGATCGGAAGAACAGCTTCTGCACTCCCAATCATGCTCAGTGCGCCTCTCAGAAGTTGAGACGTGTACACTTAACTTCAGATGAGATTCAATGTGAGTGAACACAGCTGCGTGCATGCTCAACATTTCCAGGAACTGGCGGTGACACCAACTTGTGGAAATCATGTTGTTATGCCCACAGGGGTGTAATAGCATGGAAAGTGGACTGACTAGTTTGGAGAAACAATGCCCTATTGACTAGTCAAGGCCCTAATTAGCATATAAACAACACAATTTATAAATGCTTATTTTTAAACATTAATTTTAGTGAATAAGATTTCACAGGGCTGATTAGGCAGGGCATTCTAACCTACAGATGTGAATGCTGCTGGAGGGCATAGAGGACCTGACAGATTCCCTTTACAATGAATTGGCTGGTGGGGAAGGATGCTTAGTTCCTCATAGGTTCCTCTCGACAATTCACTATATGGCTTCATAGTCTTCTCCCCACCCCATCTTTACATGGCCCTCATAGTGTCCTCCCCACCCCACAATTCATTACATGGCCCTAGTTATGTCTTGTCCCCCCCACCCCACAATTCATTATGAAGCTATCAGGGACTTATGAGAACATTTTGGGGGGAGGACACATGACAGGGACTAAGGATATGTGCATATGTTCAGGATTTGCAGCATAAAATTGTTCTGCAAATCCTGATGTTCGCAGGAAGAACACTGTATAAAATATGCGTTTTCCTTGTAACTGTAAAATGCTGCATATTTTCTGCTACAAAATCGCTATGTGTGCACTTAGCCTTAAAATTAATTGGGGGGAGAGTCACAGAGACTGATTAGTTTAGATTTATTGGGCGGCAGAGATTATAGTTAATGGGGGGCACAGTGTTGGCTTATTTATCACTGTATATTGTGAATGGTGCGTTTCTAATTGTATAATATATAGTCTGATACATATTTATATTCAGGGGCATAGTCTGGGAAATATTTTATTCCAGAGGCAAATGTATGTATACAGTATATGTGATCTTGCTATTTTCAGGGCTGCGGTGATCAGTGTGACATGATGAATCGTGGCTGTAGAATGGTGACATGATGGTCTGACCAGATGGAGAAGAAACCAGATGGAGGAGAAACGTCAGCGTTAAGTAACTTTCTGAAAATATTTATTCTGTATTCTATGCTTTTGATTTTTGCTGTGGACACCTCCACCAGGGCTTTTGGGGCACTCGGAACCGAGCCTGTTCTCTTGTTGGGAGGTCACGGCGGTAGGGCCATAATCCTTGACCCTGGGAATGTCGTTAATTTTTAAAGCAGGAAATGATAAAACGTGACGCTACCTGTGGTATTTGGCCAGGTACAGCCGACACTACGTCCCGCTCATCTCCACCCCTCCGCTTCTATTGGGCGGCCGCTGTGTGACGTTGCTGTGACGCTCTTGCAATTGCATGATAGATCGTATCGTGTGACACCCGCATAAGCCTTTGGAAGCGAACAAAATTAAAATGAACTTACTTTTGGTGGTAAAAGACCATCTTGGTATTGTACTTCTCTTACAACCTTTATGCAAATTTACCCTCCATTTGAGCAAACTCTAAAGGGTGCTTTACACGCTGTGACATTGCTAATGATATATCGTCGGGGTCACGTCGTTAATGATGCACATCCGGCGCCATTAGCGACATCGCAGCGTGTGACACCAAGGAGCGACGATCAACGAGCGCAGAAACATGAAAAATCATTGCTCGTTGACACGACGCTCCTTTCCCAAATATCGTTGCTGATGCAGGTACGATGTTGTTCGTCGTTCCTGCGGCAGCACACATCGCTATGTGTGATGCCGCAGTAACGACGAACATCTCCTTACCTGTGTCCACCGGCAATGAAAAAGGAAGAAGGTGGGCGGCATGTTCCGACCGCTCATCTCCGCCCCTCCTCTGCAATTGGACGGCTGCCGTGTGACGCCGCACGAACCGCCCCCTTAGAAAGGAGGCGGATCGCTGGCCAGAGCGACGTCACAGGGAAGGTAAGTCCGTGTGACGGGTGTTAGTGATGTTGTGCGCCACGGGCAGCGGTTTGCCCGTGATGCACAACCGACGGGGGCGGGTACGCTCGCTAGCCATATCGGTACCGATATCGCAGCATGTAAAGTACCCTTAAGAGTTAAAGGTTCATCTCAATAAATTAGAATATCATCAAACAGTTAATTTATTTCAGTAATTCAATACAAAAAGGGAAACGCATATACAGTCATATGACAAAGTTTGGGCACCCCTATTAATGTTAACCTTTTTCCTTTATAACAATTTGGGTTTTTGCAACAGCTATTTCAGTTTCATATATCTAATAACTGATGGACTGAGTAATATTTCTGGATTAAAATGGTTTATTGTACTAACAGAAAATGTGCAATCCGCATTTAAACAAAATTTGACCGGTGCAAAAGTATGGGCACCCTTATCAATTTCTTGATTTGAACACTCCTAACTACTTTTTACTGACTTACGAAAGCACTAAATTGGTTTTATAACCTCATTGAGCTTTGAACTTCATAGGCAGGTGTATCCAATCATGAGAAAAGGTATTTAAGGTGGCCACTTGCAAGTTGTTCTCCTATTTGAACCTCCTATGAAGAGTGGCATCATGGGCTCCTCAAAACAACTCTCAAATGATCTGAAAACAAAGATTATTCAACATAGTTGTTCAGGGGAAGGATACAAAAAGTTGTCTCAGAGATTTAAACTGTCAGTTTCCACTGTGAGGAACATAGTAAGGAAATGGAAGCACAGGTACAGTTCTTGTTAAGCCCAGAAGTGGCAGGCCAAGAAAAATATCAGAAAGGCAGAGAAGAAAAATGGTGAGAACAGTCAAGGACAATCCACAGACCACCTCCAAAGACCTGCAGCATCATCTTGCTGCAGATAATGTCTATGTGCATCGGTCAATAATACAGCGCATGTTGCACAAGGAGAAGCTGTATGGGAGAGTGATGCAAAAGAAGCCATTTCTGCAAGCACGCCACAAACAGAGTCGCCTGAGGTATGCAAAAGCACATTTGGACAAGTCAGTTACATTTTGGAAGAAGGTCCTGTGGACTGATGAAACAAAGATTGAGTTGTTTGGTCATACAAAAAGGCGTTATGCATGGAGGCAAAAAAACACGGCATTCCAAGAAAAGCACTTGCTACCCACAGTAACATTTGGTGGAGGTTCCATCATGCTTTGGGGCTGTGTGGCTAATACCGGCATCGGGATTCTTATTAAAGTTGAGGGTCTCATGGATTCAACTCAGTATCAGCAAATTCTTGACAATAATGTGCAAGAATCAGTGACGAAGTTGAAGTTATGCAGGGGATGGATATTTCAGCAAGACAATGATCCAAAACACCGCTCCAAATCTACTCAGGCATTCATGCAGAGGAACAATTACAATGTTCTGGAATGGCCATCCCAGTCCCCAGACCTGAATATCATTGAACATCTGTGGGATGATTTGAAGCGGGCTGTCCATGCTCGGCGACCATCAAACTTAACTGAACTGGAATTGTTTTGTAAACAGGAATGGTCAAATATACCTTCATCCAGGATCCAGGAACTCATTAATAGCTACAGGAAGCGACTAGAGGCTGTTATTTTTGCAAAAGGAGGATCTACAAAATATTAATGTCACTTTTATGTTGAGGTGCCCATACTTTTGCACCGGTCTAATTTTGCTTACATGCGGATTGCACATTTTCTGTTAGTACAATAAACCTCATTTCAATCCAGAAATATTACTGAGTCCATCAGTTATTAGATATATGAAACTGAAATAGCTGTTGCAAAAACACAAATTGTTATAAAGAAAAAGGTTAACATTAATAGGTGTGCTCAAACTATTTTATATGACTGTATTATATAGAATCATTACAAACAGTGATCTATTTCAAGTTATAATTTCTGTTAAGGTTGATGATTAATATTATTATTGGAAAGACTGCTGACTTGCCAGATGTCCGGAAGGCAGTCATTGACACTCCACAATGTGGGTAAGCCACAAAAGGTCATTGCTACTGAAGCTGGCTGTTCACAGAGTGCTATATCCAAGCATATTAATGGCAAGTTTAGTGGAAGGATAAAGTGTGGTAGAAAAAGGTGCACAATCAACCAGGAAAACCATAGCCTTGATAGGATTGTTAAGAAACAGCCTTTCAAAAATTTGGGGGATATTCACAATTAGTAGACTGCTGTTGGAGTCAGTGCTTCAAGATCCACCACACACAGACGTATCCAGGACATGGGCTACAAGTGTCATATTCCTTGTGTCAAGCCACTCATGACCAATAGACAACACCAGAAGCGTCTTACCTAGACCAAGGAGAAAAAGAACTGGACTGTTGATCAGTGGTCCAAGGTGTTATTTTCAGATTAAAGAAAATTTTGCATTTCATTTTGAAATCAAGGTCCCAGAGTCTGGAGGAAGAGTGGAGAAACCACAATCCAAGCTGCTTGAGGTCTAGTGTGAAGTTTCTACAATCAGTGATGGTTTGGGGAGCCATGTCATCTGCTGGTGCAGGTCCACTGTGTTTTTTCAAGACCAAAGTCAGCGCAGCCGTCTACCAAAAAATTTCAAAGCAGATGTAGATGTAAATTTCATTTTCCAGCGGACTTGACACCTGTCCACACTGTCAAAAGTAACAATATCTGGTTTACTAACCACAGTATTACTGTGCTCGATTGACCAGCAAACACGCCTGACCTAAACCCCATAAAGAATCTATGGGGTATTGTCAAGAGGATGATGAGAGACACCAGACCCAACAATATAGACGAGCTAAAGGCTGCTATCAAAGCCACCTGGGCTTCCATAACACCTCAGTAGTGCCTCAGGCTGATCGCCTCCATGCCACGCCGCATTAATGCAGTAATTCATGCAAAAGGAGCCCCAACCAAGTATTGAGACATTTACTGTACAGACTTTTCAGTTGGCGCCAACATTTCTGAGTTTAAAATAATTTTTTCAGTTGGTCTTATATAATATTCTAATTTTCTGAGATAATGACTTTTGGGGTTTTATTGACTGTAAGCCATAATCATCAACATTAACAGAAATAAACACTTGAAAAAGACTTGAAAAAGATTCCTCTGTGTGTAATGACTCTTAAATATATAGGAATAGATCCCTCTGTGTGTAATGACTCCATAAAATATATATGCATTTCTCTGTTTGCATTGAATTCCTGAATAAATTAACTTTTTGATGATATTCTAATTTATTGAGCTGCACCTCTAAATATGTAAAGATGGATCTTGCTCAAAATTCCTGTGTGTCCCCTCTATACCTTCTAAGGGTCATACAGCTTCCCCATTTGTCCTGTGCAGGGTAAATCAAACATTTGTAGTGCGTCTGCACAGGACCTCAATGCCGGCTAGTGTGCATGACATAGGATGCGTCATGCACTCAGACTTCAGATGAAGAACAAAGATGGCCGAAAGAGGAGGCGACGGTACCGGAGAACGGAGACACCCATTTGACCAGTCTGCACTACACCGCCCATTAGGTGAGTATTATAAAGAGTTTTTTACTTTCTAAACAGCAACCTGGGCTCTTACATACAGCATATTAGAATGCTGTATATAAAGGCCGCTTTACATGCAGCGACATCGCTAACGAGATGTCGTTGGGGTCACGGAATTCATGACGCACATCCGGCCTTGTTAGCGACATCGTTGTGTGTGAAATGTACAAACGACCGCTAACGATGAAAAATACTCACCTTATCGTTGATTGTTGACACGTCATTCTTTTCCCGATTATCGTTGCTGCTTTTGCACGCAGGTTGTTCGCTACGTGTGACACCCCAGGAACGATGAACAACAGCTTACCTGCGTCCTCCGGCAACGAGGTGGGCGTGTCTTTCCTTCGGCTGCTCTCCGCCCCTCCGCTTCTATTGGCCGCCTGCCGTGTGATGTCGCTGTGATGTCGCACGAATCGCCCCCTTAGAAAGGAGGCGGTTCGCCGGCCACAGCAACGTCGCAGGGAAGGTAAGTATGTGTGACGGGGCCTAACGTTATTGTGCGCCACGGGCAGCGATTTGCCCGTGACGCACAAACAACGGGGGCACTGGTGGTGGCCGCAGCTTATAGTCACCAAATCTGGTGACAGGTTCCCTTTAAGGAAGCTGAACTGTATTGCAAGAGCTGTAGAGTAATTATCATTATGTGTGATAGAAGTTTCTATCCTAACTTTGTGGAGAACTTCAATAGTAAAGTCCATGCAATTTTTTTTTATAGAGGAAGTGACTGATACCGACTGAAATGTTGATATCCTTCAAAGAACATAAAGCCATTTCCGGTGGGTGACCACAAAATAACCTAACTGAGTATACCATGATGTTAAACATAGAAAGAAAACACTAGGTAAGGTAAAACGTGCTGAAATATATATATATATATATATATATATATATATATATATATATATATATATATATATATATATATGTATAAAAATACACACACATAAATAGGAGTACTAGTGACAGAAGGAATTAAGAAAAAAAATATGGGGCCACTAATTTAAACACGGGCACAGCCACTTTCACAGACTGGTTCCTGAAAGCAATGAAGAAGACATGGTGCTTGAGGAAGTAGCCTTTTCGACCTATTCTCTATTGCAGTAGATGGGAAATATATTGTACTGTAGATGTACTTTTTTTTTCCAGTCTTGGTGTACAGGTGGGAGGAGAGGGACTTGTAGAACAGATGTTGTCTTCCACCAGGCATTTTTTTTCCAAAATTATAACCTAAGGTCAAGAATCTATGTTAGTAACTCTGTAAATACTGTGCAGACCAGCACCATTAGTTCAGAATTCTAATTGAATTAAGCTATATGTTTTCCTATAGCAATGATTTTTCTTCTTGCAAGCAATGAACCCACCACAATCTGCTGTCACCTCCTATAATTAAAGCCAGTCCTAGGTTAGACTCTTAACAGTTCACTACTTTCTCTGTAAAATATCTACAAGCCTGGCGATAAATCTGAGCTATCTCTTGATCTGTGGAGCGTTTCTAACGTTGATATCTTTTTATTTTTAATTTTCTCTTTGCAAGAGAGATTTCACATATTTTTTTTTTTTAATACAATTCTGTTTGTTTGAAATTAATCAATCTTTGCTTAATTTTCTTTTTTGAGATTTCACATCAATCACATATAGTGAGATCTAACTAATATGTCATCTGAAAAATAAAAAAAAATGAATCACTAGGATAACTATTGTACTAAAAAAACATATTTATGTGCTAAGAGTCCAATGTGCAGAGGAGACATTTCAGATTACAATCCATGACTTGAAGCTATCGTAAGTATTAATTTCTAATTTGTTTTAATGATTCTAGATACCAAAATACCATATTTTTTTTATTTTATAAGACTCACTGGATTATAAGACGCACCCCAAATTTAGAGAAGAAAGAAGGGAAAAAAAATATGGAGTCTGTCTCATAATCCAGTGGTGTCTTACCGGAGGGGGTGGCAGAGGTGGTGGAGCAGAGTCACAGGAGGCAGGGGTAGTGCTGGAGTAGGGCAATGCTGAGGGTGATGCAGCGGGTGTCCCAGATGCTCAAGCAGGCACTGTGAGGCAGAATGAGCCTCCATAAACTGTCAGTGGTGCGGGCTTCAAAGAAATGGCGCCCAGAGTCAGTGCATGTACAGATGGAGCTCTTAGCTCAATGATAAGCCGAGATTTCATGTGAACATGCGCCACCTTCGGGCACCATTTTCCTCAAGTCCACTACAGAGAGATCAATGGGCCAGAGGCAGCGCATGTGCAAATGAGATCTTGAGCCGAGAGCTCCATCGGCGTATGCGCCGACTATGGGCACCATTATTTCAAACCCACACCGTCGCTACGTTCAGATTATAACACACAACCCTCATTTTCATCCCAAATTTTTGGGAGGAAAAGTGCATCTTATAATCCAAAAAATACAGTACATTGCTCTGACATACCATTTAAACCACTAACAGGTAATGAGAATAACAGTGATTACCTTGTGACAATGATATTGAGTATATTCGGTAGTGAATAATGATGGACGAATAGTGAAAAATTCAGGTTTGGATTATTTGTCTTGGATACTTCGTGCTATTCGTGTATTCATCACAAATAACAAATCTAATGCAAGTCAATGGGAAACTCAAATTTCCGGCGACCCTCCCAGGATGTCTGATGGGGCTGTAAAAATTATGAAATGAATGGAAAAGTCCTGAAAATGAATGGGAACAGCATGGGGAAGATGCCTGGATGTATTTGTGAAACACAGGTCACATCTGGAAAAAATGTTGTCAGAGCACTACACTACTTTGACGTGCGGTTCCCCACTTATTTGTGATAACCAGTTCATGTACAGTAGACAGCTGTGGGATGCAGTCCCTAGTTATGTGCTGCAGCCCCAAGCTTAGTGTTTTATCTTGGCTGGTTATCAAAAATAGCTGTTCCCCTACTACAGTTTTTAAAAATTCTTTAAACAAATAATCAAAAAACATCATGCGCTCCTGCCCATTTTTGATAATTAGGTAGATAAAGCAGACTGGTATTCTCAGGCTGGGAAGGTCCATGGTTATTGGGCCTTCTGTAGCCTAAAAGTAGTAGCCTGCAGCCGCTCCATAATTGGCACATCCGTTAGATGTGCCAATTTTGGCACTTTACTTGGCTCATCCCAATGTGGTGACAATCGGGGTAATATATGGGGTTGATGTCAGCTATGATTTGTCAAAATGAAAGCAGACATCAAGCACTGGTTGGTAATGTAGCGGTGTCGATGAGACCCCCCCATTATCAATCCTGTAAATAAAAAGAAAAAAAACTCAAACACACAAAAATCCTTTATTTTAAATAATATAAAAAGCACACCCTCTTTCATCAATTTATTAACACCCAAAAACTCCCATCAGGTCCGATGTAATCCACACATTGTCCCACGATGATCCAGGCTCTGCTACATCCAGAAACTGCAGTAATGGAAAACATGAACAATCACTGCAGCTCCTGAGACACACTGAGGGCAGCAGGGGAACTGGCTGTGAAAAGTGGTGATGTCAGTCACGTTACTGGTTTTCACAGTCAGATTCACATAGTACAATTGTGACCACCGGTGAACCATGCTGCTGGATTGCCGGATCGCGGGACCAGCAATCCAACAGACACGTCACCGCAGAGTTCACACTCCACAAATGCCCTCAACAGTCTGTCAATCCAGCAGTGGTGTGCAGACACGGGGGTCAGTGAGTGCTCTCATCCGCTGGCTTGCCTGTCTTCAGAAAGTCTGCATGGGCCAGGGCTCATCCCACTTAATGCTCACACTCCTTCCCCATGGGCAAAATACTACTCAGACAACACAGGGTGAGGGAATCACACATTAGTAAGACTTTATTGGTTCACCAACAGGCAAAAACATATTGTACATTCCCAGCAAGAACATAAGATGGTACAGGCAACAGAGACTCAACATTCTGCTAGCTTGCCAGGGATTAGAGTCATTATGTCCTTGGGGCTTTCCAGGACCAACTATCCCAGTCCAGCAGCACCCCAATTTTGGTGGGCACCTAGGTATTGGTCCGAACCGATGGGTGTCACTGCTCTCGGTCCGGCGCCACCTCCATCTTGTCCATGTCTTGCATGATGCGTCCTGTGTCATCCAGACAGGTCGGCATTGCACTCCTGCACAGGCTCACTTTGATCTGCCTGGTTGAGGGCAGATGAAAGTATTTTAGTGCGCATACGCAGGCGGTCTTTGACCTTTCCTTGCGCCTGTGGAGCACATCAAAGTGCGCCTACTCAGGACCGCAATGCTGACCTGTGTGGATGATGTAGGATGCATCTGACTCGCCCGCCCCAGGGCCTTAGGTGACTCGGTGTCGGGCCGTACTAGTCCGGCGTAGTCAGCGGTGGCGGGGCCCAACTCCGTGACCCTGGTGGAGTCAATAAAATGTGGCAGTATGGGGGTAGATGATAATAAAGTTTATATAAGATTCGTGACGCCACCTGTGGTAATTTGCAGCTATGGAGCCGCAGCTGCTGGAAGGGACCGCCGGGGCTGATGTTATGGCAGCTGAGATGTTTCTTGCTCTCCACAGATAGAGGGGGTACCATGGGGCAACCTTTGGTGCTTGGTAAAGTCTATGGTGTTTGTTGATCAGGTGCAGGGTAAAGCAGACGACACAGGGCTTGCAGTTAAGATGTTTACTCATTGTTCAGTTTCAATGCTGCAGCTGACCGGTTACCCACGGAATGCCAGGAACCGCTGTCAGGGACCTCCGCCGATCCCAGATAGTTCAAGGGTCAGTACCGGTGCACCCCTCTATGTGTCCTTTCTGGCTGTCTCTTTAGCGCCAAACTGTACTAGACTGTCTTGCGCCTCCACCACAGGGCCTGTACAAAGGTAGCTGACCTCAGTTGTATCTTGCTCCCCTTCACCGGTGGTCTGTGGCGGGTTGTGGCCTTGGGCGTCTGCAACGATCTCCCAGGCCTTCGGTTTGACTAAAAGTAATGTCTTTCTTCTTTCAGTCTAGGGACCGTCCCTGTGTTGCAGACGGATTCCTCCACCTGGTATTCTAGTGGAACAGGGCCACAGGACGTTCGTACTTCCGTGGCACCCTGGAATCCCTTCTATTGGTGTAACCTGTGCCTAGCAAGACCCCAGGATCTCCACCAGGAACCTCCTTCTGTCTCTGTCCTCCCTTTCTGCTATCCCTCTCCTGACAGCCCACCTCCTCACTCCTCTACTTCTTCTCTCCGACTCCCTGTACTTGATTTTACTGGTTCCACTTTCTACTCTCTGACTCCTCCCACACCCTTCCCTGGTAGGCTCCACCCCCTCATGGACAAGTGAATGGGATTTAAGGATCCATAACCAGGTATACTGGTCGCTACTCTCAGCATTAATGGAGTGCCTGCCTTAAACCCTGACCCAGTGTGTGACCTACCAATTGGTGTGTGCAGGTTTTGTCTGTGAACCGGTAGATGACCCCATTCTTACCCAGGATGGGATACCACACCTCTGGGTGAGGTGCAGTTCCTCTGTGGTGACAGATGCCTCAGGGGCGCCACACTCCCCCACAGCAAATCCCAGCACGTCCGCGGGCTGAAACAAAAATATAATGGTATTAACTGTAAAATTTTGAAATGCCGTAATAACAGGTTAACAATCAACTTTTCATCCCTTTATGGGAGGCACTTTTCTTGCACAACAGTTAAACAATTTTTAGAGTCTTTGATGCACTTTACTGTCCAAATGCACAACTTCTTTTGTGGAGTACATTCCACCTTAATTCTGGTAGGGAGCACAACCGGTGCAACGATTTACAAGGTGGAGTCCTGGCCACGCCTAGTCCAGTGGCCCACATGTCCGTCACCCAATTTACTCTAAGAATTAGAAAACATTATCTAAATTCCGGCCATCTAAAGTCCAGCGGACCGGTTGTCCATCTTATTAACCATAAACAGTAGGGGTAGGGGACGTCTTCAAAAAGAACATGGGGCAGACAATTCAGGGGAGGAACAGCTTCGAAAAGAACATGGGGACTGGAAGGGGCTATTTACATACTGATTAGTGATGAGCGAGCATGCTTGTCACTACTCGGTACTCGCACGAGTATCACTGTACTCGGGCTGCTCGGCGGGGACCGAGTAATCTCGCGATACTCGTGCTTTACTCGTGGTCTTCATTTCTGCATGTTGGCGCTCTTTTGAGAGCCAGCCCTCATGCAGGGATTGGCTGGCAGACCACTGCAATGCCACAGCCCTGTTAGTTGTGGAATTGCAGTGATTGGCCGGCCTGCACAGCGTCACCGAGCCTTTATATAGGCCGGCGCGCTGTGCTCTGCTCACAGCTATTCTGACAGTGAGTGTAGGGAGAGTGTCGCTGATTCAGGGAAAGCTTTGCGGCCCTTTATAGCTTTTTCAGTTGCAGGGCTGCAAACAGTGTGACCAAAAGTCCTTCTCAGGACTATTCTAGTTGTATACAGGCAGGCAGGGTATAGCCAGGTCGGAGTACAGTAGCAGAGTCCTTCTCAGGACTATTGTTGCTATATACAGGCAGGGTATAGCCAGGTCTGAATACAGGCTAGTGACCAAAAGAGTCCTTGTCAGGACTATTGTAGCAGTATACAGGCAGGCAGGCAGGCAGGGTAGTGGTGACCGTATACCAGCCTTCATATCTGGGGCTGGTGTACAACAGTCCAGATAGTGTCTGACTTGTCTGTACTGTAATTGTCGCTCCCCAAAAAAACCTGTTAGGTTATTATTGCGTCCGTGCTTGGTTTTTAAAACCGCACGTGTGTGCCTGTTGGTGGCAGCGTACAGGTGCACTGGTGTGCGTTTTTACCAAACTATTATATAACGCACAAGTGTAGTGTATAATACACGTCAGTCAGCAGTGGCTGATAGTGTCAGAGTTCTTAATTTTTGCTCCTAAAACCTGTGTTAGGTTATTATTGCGTCCGTGCTTGGTTTTTAAAACCGCACGTGTGTGCCTGTTGGTGGCAGCGTACAGGTGCACTGGTGTGCGTTTTTACCAAACTATTATATAACGTACAAGTGTAGTGTATAATACACGTCAGTCAGCAGTGGCTGATAGTGTCAGAGTTCTTAATTTTTGCTCCTAAAACCTGTGTTAGGTTCTTAGTGCGTCCGTGCTTGCATTTAAAAACCGCACGTGTGTGCCTGTCGGTGGCAGCGTACAGGTGCACTTGTGTGCAATTTCCAGAAACTTTGATATAACGCACAAGTAGTGAATATACACGTCAGCAGTGCACAGCATTGCAAAATGCGCAAGGGCATTGGCAAGGAACAAGGAAGTGGACGTGATGGTGGTGCAGGCAGAGGCCGAGGTCGTGGGCAAGCTCTAATTTCGCCACAACAAAGGGCCACATCTAGTCGCTCGCACGTCCTGTCCCAAATTCTTGGGGACCGCAGCAGTACACCGCTCTTGAACCAAGACCAGTGTCAACAGGTTGTTAGTTGGATAGCGGATAATGCTTCCAGTCAGATTGGCACCACCACAAACACTCTGTCTTCCACACGGTCAAGTGTCAGTAGCCGTGATACTGCACCGCACATTTCTGAACCTGATCCTCCTTCCTACCACCAGGCTGAGTACACGTCCTCCTCGGACATTAATGATCCCACACTTGGACACTCGGAAGAGCTGTTCACGTTTCCATTCACACATTCTGGCCTCTCGCCAGCTCATATTGAAGTGGGTCATGAGGAGATCGTCTGTACAGATGGCCAAATATTTGAGCAGCCACGTTCTCACGAAGTTGGCAACGTGTCTCAACAAGTGGTGGACGATGATGAGACACAATTGTCAGCAAGTCAGGAGGAGGAGCAGGGTGCGGAAGAGGAAGACGACGTGGTGGATGATCCAGTAACTGACCCAACCTGGCAGGAGGATATGCAGAGCGAGGACAGCAGTGCACAGGGGGAGGGAGGCGTAGCATCACAACAGGCAGTAAGAAGCAGGGTGGTGGCCCCAGGCAGAAGTCAGGCAACCGTTCCCCGGAACAACACGACGACACAAGGTGCCTGTACAAATGTTAGGTCTTCACGAGTCTGGCAGTTTTTTAAGTTGGATCCAGATGATTCAAAAAAGGCCATTTGCAACACCTGCCGTGCCAGCATCAGCAGGGGTACCAAAACTAGCAGCCTGACCACCACCAGCATGATCAGGCACATGTCAGCCAAGCACCCGACTTTGTGGGAAGTACAACAGAGTCGAGGAGCAGTGCTTGCTGATGTCACTGCTACGTCTTCGCTGGTTGTGCATGCGAGCCAATCCTCTGTCCATGCTGCCTGCGAACAAGCCTCCTCCACTCCTGCACCTGCAGTTGCCTACGCAGAAAGAACACCATCATCAAGCACGTCCTTGTCCCAGCGCAGTGTTCAGTAGTGATGAGCGAGCATGCTTGTCACTACTCGGTACTCGCACGAGTATCACTGTACTCGGGCTGCTCGGCGGGGACCGAGTAATCTCGCGATACTCGTGCTTTACTCGTGGTCTTCATTTCTGCATGTTGGCGCTCTTTTGAGAGCCAGCCCTCATGCAGGGATTGGCTGGCAGACCACTGCAATGCCACAGCCCTGTTAGTTGTGGAATTGCAGTGATTGGCCGGCCTGCACAGCGTCACCGAGCCTTTATATCGGCCGGCGCGCTGTGCTCTGCTCACAGCTATTCTGACAGTGAGTGTAGGGAGAGTGTCGCTGATTCAGGGAAAGCTTTGCGGCCCTTTATAGCTTTTTCAGTTGCAGGGCTGCAAACAGTGTGACCAAAAGTCCTTCTCAGGACTATTCTAGTTGTATACAGGCAGGCAGGGTATAGCCAGGTCGGAGTACAGTAGCAGAGTCCTTCTCAGGACTATTGTTGCTATATACAGGCAGGGTATAGCCAGGTCTGAATACAGGCTAGTGACCAAAAGAGTCCTTGTCAGGACTATTGTAGCAGTATACAGGCAGGCAGGCAGGCAGGGTAGTGGTGACCGTATACCAGCCTTCATATCTGGGGCTGGTGTACACAGTGTAAAACAGTCCAGATAGTGTCTGACTTGTCTGTACTGTAATTGTCGCTCCCCAAAAAAACCTGTTAGTAGGTTATTATTGCGTCCGTGCTTGGTTTTTAAAACCGCACGTGTGTGCCTGTTGGTGGCAGCGTACAGGTGCACTGGTGTGCGTTTACCAAACTATTATATAACGCACAAGTGTAGTGTATAATACACGTCAGTCAGCAGTGGCTGATAGTGTCAGAGTTCTTAATTTTTGCTCCTAAAACCTGTGTTAGGTTATTATTGCGTCCGTGCTTGGTTTTTAAAACCGCACGTGTGTGCCTGTTGGTGGCAGCGTACAGGTGCACTGGTGTGCGTTTACCAAACTATTATATAACGCACAAGTGTAGTGTATAATACACGTCAGTCAGCAGTGGCTGATAGTGTCAGAGTTCTTAATTTTTGCTCCTAAAACCTGTGTTAGGTTATTATTGCGTCCGTGCTTGGTTTTTAAAACCGCACGTGTGTGCCTGTTGGTGGCAGCGTACAGGTGCACTGGTGTGCGTTTACCAAACTATTATATAACGCACAAGTGTAGTGTATAATACACGTCAGTCAGCAGTGGCTGATAGTGTCAGAGTTCTTAATTTTTGCTCCTAAAACCTGTGTTAGGTTATTATTGCGTCCGTGCTTGGTTTTTAAAACCGCACGTGTGTGCCTGTTGGTGGCAGCGTACAGGTGCACTGGTGTGCGTTTACCAAACTATTATATAACGCACAAGTGTAGTGTATAATACACGTCAGTCAGCAGTGGCTGATAGTGTCAGAGTTCTTAATTTTTGCTCCTAAAACCTGTGTTAGGTTATTATTGCGTCCGTGCTTGGTTTTTAAAACCGCACGTGTGTGCCTGTTGGTGGCAGCGTACAGGTGCACTGGTGTGCGTTTACCAAACTATTATATAACGCACAAGTGTAGTGTATAATACACGTCAGTCAGCAGTGGCTGATAGTGTCAGAGTTCTTAATTTTTGCTCCTAAAACCTGTGTTAGGTTATTATTGCGTCCGTGCTTGGTTTTTAAAACCGCACGTGTGTGCCTGTTGGTGGCAGCGTACAGGTGCACTGGTGTGCGTTTACCAAACTATTATATAACGCACAAGTGTAGTGTATAATACACGTCAGTCAGCAGTGGCTGATAGTGTCAGAGTTCTTAATTTTTGCTCCTAAAACCTGTGTTAGGTTATTATTGCGTCCGTGCTTGGTTTTTAAAACCGCACGTGTGTGCCTGTTGGTGGCAGCGTACAGGTGCACTGGTGTGCGTTTACCAAACTATTATATAACGCACAAGTGTAGTGTATAATACACGTCAGTCAGCAGTGGCTGATAGTGTCAGAGTTCTTAATTTTTGCTCCTAAAACCTGTGTTAGGTTATTATTGCGTCCGTGCTTGGTTTTTAAAACCGCACGTGTGTGCCTGTTGGTGGCAGCGTACAGGTGCACTGGTGTGCAATTTCCAGAAACTTTGATATAACGCACAAGTAGTGAATATACACGTCAGCAGTGCACAGCATTGCAAAATGCGCAAGGGCATTGGCAAGGAACAAGGAAGTGGACGTGATGGTGGTGCAGGCAGAGGCCGAGGTCGTGGGCAAGCTCTAATTTCGCCACAACAAAGGGCCACATCTAGTCGCTCGCACGTCCTGTCCCAAATTCTTGGGGACCGCAGCAGTACACCGCTCTTGAACCAAGACCAGTGTCAACAGGTTGTTAGTTGGATAGCGGATAATGCTTCCAGTCAGATTGGCACCACCACAAACACTCTGTCTTCCACACGGTCAAGTGTCAGTAGCCGTGATACTGCACCGCACATTTCTGAACCTGATCCTCCTTCCTACCACCAGGCTGAGTACACGTCCTCCTCGGACATTAATGATCCCACACTTGGACACTCGGAAGAGCTGTTCACGTTTCCATTCACACATTCTGGCCTCTCGCCAGCTCATATTGAAGTGGGTCATGAGGAGATCGTCTGTACAGATAGCCAAATATTTGAGCAGCCACGTTCTCACGAAGTTGGCAACGTGTCTCAACAAGTGGTGGACGATGATGAGACACAATTGTCAGCAAGTCAGGAGGAGGAGCAGGGTGCGGAAGAGGAAGACGACGTGGTGGATGATCCAGTAACTGACCCAACCTGGCAGGAGGATATGCAGAGCGAGGACAGCAGTGCACAGGGGGAGGGAGGCGTAGCATCACAACAGGCAGTAAGAAGCAGGGTGGTGGTCCCAGGCAGAAGTCAGGCAACCGTTCCCCGTAACAACACGACGACACAAGGTGCCTGTACAAATGTTAGGTCTTCACGAGTCTGGCAGTTTTTTAAGTTGGATCCAGATGATTCAAAAAAGGCCATTTGCAACACCTGCCGTGCCAGCATCAGCAGGGGTACCAAAACTAGCAGCCTGACCACCACCAGCATGATCAGGCACATGTCAGCCAAGCACCCGACTTTGTGGGAAGTACAACAGAGTCGAGGAGCAGTGCTTGCTGATGTCACTGCTACGTCTTCGCTGGTTGTGCATGCGAGCCAATCCTCTGTCCATGCTGCCTGCGAACAAGCCTCCTCCACTCCTGCACCTGCAGTTGCCTACGCAGAAAGAACACCATCATCAAGCACGTCCTTGTCCCAGCGCAGCGTTCAGTTATCCATTCAGCAAACCTTTGAACGCAGGCGCAAATACACTGCCAACACCCCACATGCCACAGTTCTAAATGCTAACATTTCGCGACTGCTTGCGCTGGAAATGTTGCCTTTTAGGCTGGTGGAGACAGAAGCATTCCGTGACCTGATGGCGGCAGCTGTCCCACGTTACTCGGTCCCCAGCCGCCACTATTTCTCCCGGTGTGCCGTCCCCGCGTTGCATAACCACGTGTCACAAAACATCACACGTGCCCTGAACAACGCTGTTTCACCCAAAGTCCACCTAACCACAGACACGTGGACAAGTGCTTGTGGGCAAGGCCGCTACATCTCGTTGACGGCACACTGGGTTAATATTGTGGAAGCTGGGACCCAGTCTGAGCGAGGGACGGAACACGTCCTTCCCACACCAAGGTTTGCAGGCCCTACCTCAGTCAGTGTTTCACCCACACTCTACAGCTCCGGAATGTCATGCTCTTCAGCCTCCTCCTCCTCCTGCGCATCCTCATCCACTGTGCCCTCCACACCAGTCACAAGCTGGAAGCACTGCAGCACTGCCTCGGCGAAGCGGCAACAGGCTGTGCTGAAGCTAATCTGCATAGGTGACAAACCCCACAATGCAGAAGAGCTGTGGACAGCTCTGAAACAGCAGGCAGATCACTGGCTCACACCTCTGAACCTAAAGCCAGGAAAGGTCGTTTGTGACAATGGCCGGAACCTGGTGGCGGCTTTGAGGCGAGGCCAGCTGACACATGTTCCATGCGTGGCCCATGTGCTCAACCTCGTGGTTCAGCGGTTTATAAAGTCATACCCAGAGCTGTCTGATCTGCTGGTAAAAGTTCGCCGCCTGTCTGCACATTTTCGAAAGTCACCTACTGCTTCAGCCGGCCTTGCCGGCTTTCAGCGCCGTTTGCATCTTCCGGCTCACAGACTGGTGTGTGATGTCCCCACGCGTTGGAATTCAACTCTGCACATGTTGGTCAGGATATGTGAGCAGAAGAGGGCAGTTGTTGAGTACCTGCATCACCTAAGCCGTCGGGAAATGGGTCAAACTCCACACATAACACCTGAGGAGTGGAGATGGATGTCAGACCTATGTACCATCCTCCAAAACTTTGAGGACTCCACCAAGATGGTGAGTGGTGATGACGCCATTATTAGCGTCACCATACCGCTACTCTGCCTTCTAAAACGGTCCCTTTTGAAAAACAAACATGATGCATTGCAGGCGGAGCGCGATGAGTTGCAGCAAGAAACAGTAGTGGGTGTGGGTGATAACACACAGCCCAGCCTCGTCTCATCACAACGTGCAGTGGAGGACTATGACGAGGAGGAGGATGAAGACATGGAGCAACTCTCCGGCCAAATTGAGGATATGACATGCACACCAGTCATATCCTCGATTCAGCGTGGCTGGCCAGAGGACAGGGTAGATGAGGAGGAGGAGGAGGAGGAGGAGGAGGAGGACAGCATGTTCAGTCATCTTGTTGGTCAGGCTACTGAAGTCCTGGCTGTTAAGAGTCTGGCGCACATGGCTGACTTTATGGTAAGCTGCCTGTCTCGTGACCCTCGCGTTAAGAACATCTTGGCCGACAATCATTACTGGTTGGTAACACTGTTAGACCCACGCTACAAGGAGAACTTTTTGTCTCTTATTCCCGTGGATGAGAGGTCAACCAAAATGCAGCAGTTTCGGAAGGCCATACTCACGGAAGTAGGCAAAGCATTCCCCTCACAAAACGCTAGCGGCATAGGTCAGGAATCAGTGGACAACCGAGGCGTACAGCCGAGAGAGGCACAAGTCCAATCCGCCAGAGGTAGGGGAACAGTCTTTAAGATGTGGGACAGTTTTCTCAGCCCCTCACGTACCACAGCCCCTGAGGTGCGGGGTAGTGCCACAAGAAATCCTAAGTTTGCCCAGATGCTGAAGGAGTACCTTGCAGATCGAACAACTGTACTCCGACATTCCTCTGTGCCTTACAATTATTGGGTATCCAAGCTGGACACGTGGCATGAATTGGCTCTCTACGCCTTGGAAGTCCTGGCCTGCCCTGCTGCTAGCGTTTTGTCAGAGCGTGTTTTTAGTGCCGCAGGTGGAATCATTACAGATAAACGCACCCGCCTGTCAACTGAAAATGCTGACAGGCTGACTCTGATAAAGATGAACAAGGGTTGGATTGGGCCAGACTTCACCACACCACCAGCAAATGAGAGCGGAATTTAAAGTTTGCCATGTACCTCCACTCACCCATGGGTACACTTCTCGACTTTGGATAATCGCTGGACTGCTCCTCCTTCTCCTCATGCGCCATCATGATGACCGTTACAATAGTTAGGTCTTTGTTTCAGGTATACCCCCAGTGGTAAATTTTTTCGCCCATTCTTTGCAGAATGGACATTACAACGACAGGAGACCCGCTCCTTTGCAATGGGAACAATGTTTTGAGGCCCTCATGCACGTCTCTACCCAGGGACAACGTGTAGCCTCCCAATTTTTGGCTGCCCTGCCTAAGGGCTATACTGAAATACACCCACTTCCTTAAAATGGACACTTAATGTTTTGAGGCCCTCATGCACGTCTCTACCCAGGGACAATGTGGAGCCTCCCAATTTTTGGCTGCCCTGGCAAAGGGCTATACTGAAATAGACCCACTTCCTTACAATGGGCACTTCAGGTTTAAAGGCCATCATGCACGTCTCTATCCAGGGACAATGTGGAGCCTCCCAATTTTTGGCTGCCCTGCCTAAGGGCTATACTGAAATACACCCACTTCCTTAAAATGGACACTTAATGTTTTGAGGCCCTCATGCACGTCTCTACCCAGGGACAATGTGGAGCCTCCCAATTTTTGGCTGCCCTGCCTAAGGGCTATACTGAAATACACCCACTTCCTTAAAATGGACACTTAATGTTTTGAGGCCCTCATGCACGTCTCTACCCAGGGACAATGTGGAGCCTCCCAATTTTTGGCTGCCCTGGCAAAGGGCTATACTGAAATAGACCCACTTCCTTACAATGGGCACTTCAGGTTTAAAGGCCATCATGCACGTCTCTACCCAGGGACAATGTGGAGCCTCCCAATTTTTGGCTGCCCTGCCTAAGGGCTATACTGAAATACACCCACTTCCTTAAAATGGACACTTAATGTTTTGAGGCCCTCATGCACGTCTCTACCCAGGGACAACGTGTAGCCTCCCAATTTTTGGCTGCCCTGCCTAAGGGCTATACTGAAATACACCCACTTCCTTAAAATGGACACTTAATGTTTTGAGGCCCTCATGCACGTCTCTACCCAGGGACAATGTGGAGCCTCCCAATTTTTGGCTGCCCTGGCAAAGGGCTATACTGAAATAGACCCACTTCCTTACAATGGGCACTTCAGGTTTAAAGGCCATCATGCACGTCTCTACCCAGGGACAATGTGGAGCCTCCCAATTTTTGGCTGCCCTGCCTAAGGGCTATACTATAATACACCCACTTCCTGACAATGGACACTTAATGTTTTGAGGCCCTCATGCACGTCTGTATGCAGGGGCATTGGTGAACCTCACAATTTAGGACTGCCCTGGCAAAGGAAAATACTACAAAGACTCACTTCCTCAAAATGGGCACATTAGACTCAAGAGGCCTTCATGTACGTCTCTTCTCAGGGACATCGGAGTGCCACACAATGTTTTCACGTAAAATCTTTCATGTATTGATCTCAAAAAGTAACATACACCAGATCTATCTCACTATTGGGTATGTGCCCTTAACATTTCCGCCATGAAAAATCATTTTGGGGTCATTTTGGAAGGTTTTCTGGTGAGTCCGTAAAAATGGCGTAAAACGCGGACAAAATTGTTCACAGCTGTGACTTTTGAGTGATAAATGCTTCAAGGGGTCTTCCCCATGCTGTTGCCATGTCATTTGAGCACTCTTCTGAGACTTTTGTGACATTTTTAGGGTTTCTCCATGCTGCCGGGAGGTCATTTCACAAAAATACTCGGGTCTCCCATAGGATAACATTGGGCTCGTTGCTCGGGCCGAGTACACGAGTATCTTGGGAGGCTCGGCCCGAGCTTCGAGCACCCGAGCTTTTTAGTACTCGCTCATCACTAGTGTTCAGTTATCCATTCAGCAAACCTTTGAACGCAGGCGCAAATACACTGCCAACACCCCACATGCCACAGTTCTAAATGCTAACATTTCGCGACTGCTTGCGCTGGAAATGTTGCCTTTTAGGCTGGTGGAGACAGAAGCATTCCGTGACCTGATGGCGGCAGCTGTCCCACGTTACTCGGTCCCCAGCCGCCACTATTTCTCCGGGTGTGCCGTCCCCGCGTTGCATAACCACGTGTCACAAAACATCACACGTGCCCTGAACAACGCTGTTTCACCCAAGGTCCACCTAACCACAGACACGTGGACAAGTGCTTGTGGGCAAGGCCGCTACATCTCGTTGACGGCACACTGGGTTAATATTGTGGAAGCTGGGACCCAGTCTGAGCGAGGGACGGAACACGTCCTTCCCACACCAAGGTTTGCAGGCCCTACCTCAGTCAGTGTTTCACCCACACTCTACAGCTCCGGAATGTCATGCTCTTCAGCCTCCTCCTCCTCCTGCGCATCCTCATCCACTGTGCCCTCCACACCAGTCACAAGCTGGAAGCACTGCAGCACTGCCTCGGCGAAGCGGCAACAGGCTGTGCTGAAGCTAATCTGCATAGGTGACAAACCCCACAATGCAGAAGAGCTGTGGACAGCTCTGAAACAGCAGGCAGATCACTGGCTCACACCTCTGAACCTAAAGCCAGGAAAGGTCGTTTGTGACAATGGCCGGAACCTGGTGGCGGCTTTGAGGCGAGGCCAGCTGACACATGTTCCATGCGTGGCCCATGTGCTCAACCTCGTGGTTCAGCGGTTTATAAAGTCATACCCAGAGCTGTCTGATCTGCTGGTAAAAGTTCGCCGCCTGTCTGCACATTTTCGAAAGTCACCTACTGCTTCAGCCGGCCTTGCCGGCTTTCAGCGCCGTTTGCATCTTCCGGCTCACAGACTGGTGTGTGATGTCCCCACGCGTTGGAATTCAACTCTGCACATGTTGGTCAGGATATGTGAGCAGAAGAGGGCAGTTGTTGAGTACCTGCATCACCTAAGCCGTCGGGAAATGGGTCAAACTCCACACATAACACCTGAGGAGTGGAGATGGATGTCAGACCTATGTACCATCCTCCAAAACTTTGAGGACTCCACCAAGATGGTGAGTGGTGATGACGCCATTATTAGCGTCACCATACCGCTACTCTGCCTTCTAAAACGGTCCCTGCTGAAAAACAAACATGATGCATTGCAGGCGGAGCGCGATGAGTTGCAGCAAGAAACAGTAGTGGGTGTGGGTGATAACACACAGCCCAGCCTCGTCTCATCACAACGTGCAGTGGAGGACTATGACGAGGAGGAGGATGAAGACATGGAGCAACTCTCCGGCCAAATTGAGGATATGACATGCACACCAGTCATATCCTCGATTCAGCGTGGCTGGCCAGAGGACAGGGTAGATGAGGAGGAGGAGGAGGAGGAGGAGGAGGAGGACAGCATGTTCAGTCATCTTGTTGGTCAGGCTACTGAAGTCCTGGCTGTTAAGAGTCTGGCGCACATGGCTGACTTTATGGTAAGCTGCCTGTCTCGTGACCCTCGCGTTAAGAACATCTTGGCCGACAATCATTACTGGTTGGTAACACTGTTAGACCCACGCTACAAGGAGAACTTTTTGTCTCTTATTCCCGTGGAGGAGAGGTCAACCAAAATGCAGCAGTTTCGGAAGGCCATACTCACGGAAGTAGGCAAAGCATTCCCCTCACAAAACGCTAGCGGCATAGGTCAGGAATCAGTGGACAACCGAGGCGTACAGCCGAGAGAGGCACAAGTCCAATCCGCCAGAGGTAGGGGAACAGTCTTTAAGATGTGGGACAGTTTTCTCAGCCCCTCACGTACCACAGCCCCTGAGGTGCGGGGTAGTGCCACAAGAAATCCTAAGTTTGCCCAGATGCTGAAGGAGTACCTTGCAGATCGAACAACTGTACTCCGACATTCCTCTGTGCCTTACAATTATTGGGTATCCAAGCTGGACACGTGGCATGAATTGGCTCTCTACGCCTTGGAAGTCCTGGCCTGCCCTGCTGCTAGCGTTTTGTCAGAGCGTGTTTTTAGTGCCGCAGGTGGAATCATTACAGATAAACGCACCCGCCTGTCAACTGAAAATGCTGACAGGCTGACTCTGATAAAGATGAACAAGGGTTGGATTGGGCCAGACTTCACCACACCACCAGCAAATGAGAGCGGAATTTAAAGTTTGCCATGTACCTCCACTCACCCATGGGTACACTTCTCGACTTTGGATAATCGCTGGACTGCTCCTCCTTCTCCTCATGCGCCATCATGATGACCGTTACAATAGTTAGGTCTTTGTTTCAGGTATACCCCCAGTGGTAAATTTTTTCGCCCATTCTTTGCAGAATGGACATTACAACGACAGGAGACCCGCTCCTTTGCAATGGGAACAATGTTTTGAGGCCCTCATGCACGTCTCTACCCAGGGACAACGTGGAGCCTCCCAATTTTTGGCTGCCCTGCCTAAGGGCTATACTGAAATACACCCACTTCCTTAAAATGGACACTTAATGTTTTGAGGCCCTCATGCACGTCTCTACCCAGGGACAATGTGGAGCCTCCCAATTTTTGGCTGCCCTGCCTAAGGGCTATACTGAAATACACCCACTTCCTTAAAATGGACACTTAATGTTTTGAGGCCATCATGCACGTCTCTACCCAGGGACAACGTGGAGCCTCCCAATTTTTGGCTGCCCTGGCAAAGGGCTATACTGAAATAGACCCACTTCCTTACAATGGGCACTTCAGGTTTAAAGGCCATCATGCACGTCTCTATCCAGGGACAATGTGGAGCCTCCCAATTTTTGGCTGCCCTGCCTAAGGGCTATACTATAATACACCCACTTCCTGACAATGGACACTTAATGTTTTGAGGCCCTCATGCACGTCTGTATGCAGGGGCATTGGTGAACCTCACAATTTTGGACTGCCCTGGCAAAGGAAAATACTACAAAGACTCACTTCCTCAAAATGGGCACATTAGACTCAAGAGGCCTTCATGTACGTCTCTTCTCAGGGACATCGGAGTGCCACACAATGTTTTCACTTAAAATCTTTCATGTATTAATCTCAAAAAGTAACATACACCAGATCTATCTCACTATTGGGTATGTGCCCTTAACATTTCCGCCATGAAAAATCATTTTGGGGTCATTTTGGAAGGTTTTCTGGTGAGTCCGTAAAAATGGCGTAAAACGCGGACAAAATTGTTCACAGCTGTGACTTTT
The DNA here is from genome assembly GCF_048569485.1 of Anomaloglossus baeobatrachus. NCBI lineage: Eukaryota > Metazoa > Chordata > Amphibia > Anura > Aromobatidae > Anomaloglossus > Anomaloglossus baeobatrachus. The sequence continues at coordinate 55,814,943 of NC_134358.1, forward strand.
GAGTGATAAATGCTTCAAGGGGTCTTCCCCATGCTGTTGCCATGTCATTTGAGCACTCTTCTGAGACTTTTGTGCCATTTTTAGGGTTTCTCCATGCTGCCGGGAGGTCATTTCACAAAAATACTCGGGTCTCCCATAGGATAACATTGGGCTCGTTGCTCGGGCCGAGTACACGAGTATCTTGGGAGGCTCGGCCCGAGCTTCGAGCACCCGAGCTTTTTAGTACTCGCTCATCACTAATACTGATGCATTGTTTTTTAGATGCGGGGATCCCATTCTGGCACGGCTCCAGGCAGTAAGTAAGCCGCTGACAGACGGGTTTGGGTCCCTTGATCCTGGGATCCTGCTGCTGAGGGGTTGCTGCAGGGCTGTGCAATTGGGGCTGCGTCATCCTGGTGAACGTGGACGTCTAACGCATACCACCCCCGGGTACCCATCAGGCGGGTATACTCTACCCGGTCCCCGGTGCGGACATCGCATCCTGGGTGGCCCCGCTGCAAGTGTTCTTCAATGTCCCTTCTGGACATGAAAACGTCCCTGCTCAGCCCGGGTTCCCGGATGAACCCCCATTTTCTCTCCAGGCTGAAGTCTATGATGCAGCCCTCCCGGACTGGGCCATGGGTGGCTTTTCTGGCCTTCCGCATTTTCTCCTTTGCGGCCAGGTTGGCAGCCTCCTTCTTGGCGTGCTGCTCCTCCCGGCGTTCCCTCTCCAGGCAGAACTGGGCCAATTGACGTTGACAGATGAGGGTCGTTGTGGTCTGGGTCATGACCGGCGCCATTGGGATGGCCAGGCCGCTGTCGCGGACCGGTGTTGCGTACCAGTCTACCCAGGGTGAGATGGCGCCGGATGCGCAGGCAGGAGGGCTAGGTAGAGGCCCCGCTAAGTAATCTGAACACAGCCAGGTGGACGTGGTGTCTCCCTTACTGGGCTCCGTGGCAGCGACCGGGAGCTCGCAGGGTGCAGTGGGGGCAGGTACGCTTGCGTGAGGACCGGGCAGGAACCCCACACGTAATCCGGACTCTGTCGGTCAGGGGTGGCACTTTCCTTACCCGGCTCCGCAGCGGCGGCTGGGGATTCTCCGATCTCCTCGACGCAGGACGCCGCCTGGTTTTCAGGTGCGCGTCCCGGTTCAGCCACTCCTCCTTCGAGCACTCGTTGCTCGGCGTTCATCTCGAGCCTCCGTAGTCGCTGGGCCAGCTGCTCTATCTCCTCCAGCAGGAGGTTCAGGCCGGGGTCCGCTCCCTTCTCCCATGCCTCTCCCGGTGTACTGGAAGGAGAAAACTCCGCTATCACGTCTCTGCAGTCGTCCCGGTTGATGCTCGTGACCACTACTCCCGAGCGTTCACCACCAATGCTCGACTGCACCCTTCTCCACTCCAGAGGCGGGGTTGGGGGTCGTACCAGCGGTTGGCGCCATGCCGGCACCCAGCCCAACAAAGAGGGCATTCCTCTGCCCACTATCCAGTACATTCTGGCAACTTCTTCTTTTTCTAGGCAGCAGTACTAACTGCCAGACAGTCAATTTCTTAGCGTGCCATTTTTCAACACTCCACAGAGCACAGATGGGGTTGGGCTTATCTTCGCGCTCTGTTTCAGGCACGTCCCCTTCATCCAGACAGGTCGGCATTGCACTCCTGCACAGGCTCAATTTGATCTGCCTGGTTCAGGGCAGATGAAAGTATTTTATTGCGCATATGCAGGCGGTCTTTGACCTTTCCTTGCGCCTGTGGAGCACATCAAAGTGCGCCTGCTCAGGACCGCAATGCTGACCTGTGTGGATGATGTAGGATGCATCTGACTCGCCCGCCCCAGGGCCTTAGGTGACTCGGTGTCGGGCCGTACTAGTCCGGGGTAGTCAGCGGTGGCGGGGCCCGACTCCGTGACCCTGGTGGAGTCAATAAAATGTGGCAGTATAGGGGTAGATGATAATAAAGTTTATATAAGATTCGTGACGCCACCTGTGGTAATTTGCAGCTATGGAGCCGCAGCTGCTGGAAGGGACCTCCGGGGCTGATGTTATGGCAGCTGAGGTGTTTCTTGCTTTCCACAGGTAAAGCGGGTACCCCGGGCCAACCTTTGGTGATTGGTAAAATCTATGGTGTTTGTTGATGAGGTGGAGGATAAAGCAGACGACACAGGGCTTGCAGTTAAGATGTTTACTCACTGTTCAGTTTCAATGCTGCAGCTGACCGGTTACCCACAGAATGCCAGGATCCGCTATCAGGGACCTCCGCTGATCCCGGATAGTTCAAGGGTCAGTACCGGTGCACCCCTCTATGTGTCCTTTCTGGATGTCTCTTTAGCGCCAAACTGTACTAGACTGTCTTGTGCCTCCACCACAGGCCCTGTGGCCTGGGCTTTTATATACAGTATTCTAGAATGGTGTGTATAAGAGCTCACTGGCGGTGGCAGCAGCTTATAGGGTACAAATCTGGTGACAGGTTCCCTGTAAGGCATGCGTGGGCATGACATCATGGTGCATGTAGTTAGAGCCACTTCCTGCAGAAAGTGATTCCTACAATCCAACTGGAGGGTAGAAACTTGATCAATGGTAGGATGGCAATGAAGCCTTTTGGTATTGGGTGAGTAAAATTAGCGATGGTGAGCATAGTTTAATCTCTCATAATCTTAATATACACTGTTAACTATTATTTGAATTTTTTTATTCGCAGTTTCCTTAGTCGAGAACCTTCAGCCTAACAATAATTGACTGTACATTTTCTTGATCGGCCATGCGATGCCAGAATCTCCATGCACTGTATCTAATGAAACGCTCTTATGTTACGAATGAAATTTCTGTGCAAACAGTCTGGAAATTCTGATGTTTTAAATTACCATTTCATCCTTATTGAAAGGTTTTTAATTTTATTTGTAAAGCTTCACTGTTCCTGTGACGGCAGGCTGGTGGCTGCTAAATATCAGACTTTCACTTTTCATTAACAAAATCGAAACCAGCACAATTAGATACCCTCTGTAAATGATTTTCTTCATTACCACCAGAATTCTTGAAATGACATAGTGGTGGTTCCAGTCTTACTGGCTCTCAAATGGCAACATCAAAGACTAGATTAAAAGTACCAAAGCAATGGCATAAGAGCGTAGATGAATGCGCGTCTTCTCTGCAGCTGTGCGGGGTATGACGGGTGCACTCTGCAAATGCATTCTTAATTATAGTTCTCCATTCATTTTGTTTACCTACGAGCTACAAACAGTGTAGACTACTATTCTGAGGGTTGATCGGTATGCAGACTGTCTCTACATTAAAAAGCATTGGCTTCCTTGAAGTACAAAGAGTTGTATGTACTCCCGATCCTGGTAGGAATGACAAGTTCCTGGTAAATTAAAGGGCATGAAAAATATAGTTGCTTTCTTTCAAAGACAGCGCCAAGTAAAGAGAGTTGAAAGCCGCTTACAACCCCTTTTACTGTTGCCATACTGGATTCCTTATTTTGTGGAAACATGAGTTTGGCTGTTTTTACTTTAAATTAAAGGGGTGTCACCAGAATCGGACTGGCTACAGGAGGAACCGCCAGTAATACCAGTCCTGGCTGCAGTTACCTGGATTGAACACCGGAGCTCTCACCTGAGCTCCGGAGTGCAGCCTGGACGGAACTCAGGGTTTGCAGGACTGAACCGTGAGTGCCGAATGATTCCACGGCGATTGCGGTTCAGTTCATGTCACAGCTGCGGACAGACAAGGCTGAACTCCGGAGCTCAGGTGAGAGCTACGAAGTTCAACCCAGGTAACCGCAGCCAGGACTGGTATTACTGGCAGTTCCTCCAGTAGCCAGTCTGACACTGGGTGTCATGGTCTTCTCGGCCTGAGAGCTTTTGACAGGCTCAGGTCACACACATTAAATATTTTTTCTTCCTTTGATCACATTAGGGGTTAACTCCATTTTCTCAGTTCCTCTCAGCTGTCTGCAGTTGATCACTTCCAGCTGAATAAAAACCCTCTGCTTCCTGCAGAGGGTGCAGGTTATTCAATTCATTTTGATGCTAGGCCTGGAGTCGTTAGGAGTCTGTGTTGCTGCTGTGGTTATTTTGTACTGTGTTGTAACAGAGTTCCGGGTGTGTAACCCTGTTACTTTGTTACTTTGTCACCCCTCCTGGTACACCTTTTTCTAGTTCCCTTGTGTGGGTCTTTGGTGTGCGTGTGATTGTTTCTACCCCTATCTATTATTATTTGTTTTTGGGGTTTTTGGTGATCCCCTTGGGTGGTGGGTGTGGAGGGAATATTACCATCAGGGCCAGGACAGGAGATTGGGAGAGGTTGGGGGCTCAGATGTCGCTACCTTAAAGCATAATTCTGGGTTAAGGATCAGCTCTAGCTTGACGGTAAGCGCAGAGCTCCCCTGTCGACTCTGTTTCCCAAGCTGTCATATTCCCCCCCCGTGACAAGGGGTTGCTTTCAAATTGAAAAACCCATTCACCATGTTTGTGCCCCTTAAAATAAAAACACTTAGGCCTCTCTCCCACTTGCGAATAAAAAAATTGCACCAATTTTCATCCAGAAAAGTTGGACGAGTGAAATCCATTTGGCATTGCACATGTCATGCTATGCGAGTGTGCGATTTTTTTTCTCACCTGCCATTCTTATGCCATCCATATGACATGTGTATGCCATCTGTATTCAATGCGTTTTTTTTCTCAGCAACTATTATTCTACAATCATTTCTTTGCCGGACAGTGTTCTTTACTACAGAATCGTAATGTAGCAGTAAAAAATGGACGGTATACCGATGGTCCATGAACATCCGTTTTTTTTTTCCCATAAATTTGAATTGGCGAGTCTTGTCTGATATACACGGCCATACTCAGCATGTAGCAATCTTTTCCTGAGCCCAATTACAGCTGAGGAAAAACTCGCAGATGGACACTGCCTCATTGAATAAGATTGCCGTGAGTGCAATCTGATTTTTTATCGGGTTGCAATTGTCTGTATTAAATGCAAGTGGGAGTGAGGCCTTATACTCAACTCCTGTGCTTGCACCTTTCCAGCTGAGTAAGCACTCGCTCTTTGAGGACTCACATGATATGGTTATGTCATGTGAGTCTTTGCTAAATCAGACCTGGATTCCCTCTCCTTGCCCTTTGACCAATTGACCATCAAGAGGAAGTCAGAGCGGCAGACGGCTGCTCATTTCCCATAGATGTCTGGTTTGTCTAAAGGTGAGGAGAAGGAATCCAGCGCTCGCTAATGACCACAAGACTCACATGGCATAACAATAGCAAGTGAGCCCTCTAAGAGCGAGTGCCTACCCACGTTGCACGGCGCTTTCATGGGAGGTGAGTATAAGTGTTAATATTTAAATGAGGGTAACCATGGTGAATGAGAAGCATTTGGCCCAGTAGTTGACAAATCTTTTAGCTCAGATTTATGTTAGCGACTATAGCGACTATTGTGTTGGGTGAATTGGACCATCTTTTGTTCTGAACAGAGTGGTTGGAGTCCTGCCTGTTAGAAGCGATGAATGAGTTGAGTGCAGTTGTGTAATATGTAAAGTCTAGTATAGTAGCATAGTGTACTTGATGATTGAGGTCATAAGTTAAATGTCAGTGCACATCCTTAGCATAGAAGAAGGTACAAGACTTCTGCATTCCTGCCTTTAGATGTTAGATGAAGAAGTGGGGAGAAACTGGCTGGCTGGTATAGGAAAATCAGTGATCATAGTAAAACAGGAGATACAGAGCACTTTCTAATTGATGTGCCAACCTATGGCATATAGGAGCAAGACATTGCCTGTGTGTCCCTTGGGTGAGAGGTTCATGTGTGCTCCCCCAGGCAAAAGGAGACAATGTTTAAATTGATATGCAAATGAGGCTAAAGACCTATTATACATCTGAAGTCTCCGGCACTCCAGCTCCTTTTCCTGAAGTCAAACAGCATAGAGACTGTCAGTCAAGCAGGAACTGGTGGCTCTGGGCAGTGAACAGAGCTGGAGTGACTAAGGTTTCAGATTTGAAAATAGCTCTTAAGCCTCATTTGCATATATATATATATATATATATATATATAGTACAGACCAAAAGTTTGGTCACACATTCTTGTTCAAAGAGTTTTCTTTATTTTCATGACTCTGAAAATTGTAGATTCACATTGAAGACATCAACACTATGAATTAAAACATGTGGAGTGAAATACTTAAAAAAGTGTGAAATAACTGAAAATATGTCTTATGTTCTAGGTTCTTCAAAGTAGCCACCTTTGCTGTGATTACTGCTTTGCACACTCTTCGCATTCCCTTGATGAGCTTCAAGAGGTAGTCACCGGAAATGGTCTTCCAACAGTCTTGAAGGAGTTCCCAGAGATGCTTAGCACTTGTTGGCCCTTTTACCTTCACTCTGCGGTCCAGCTCATCCCAAACCATCTCGATTGGCTTTAGGTCTAGTGACTGTGGAGGCCAGGTCATCTGGTGTAGCACCCCATCTCTCTCCTTCTTAGTCAAAGAGCCCTTACACAGCCTGGAAGTGTGTTTGGGGTCATTGTCCTGTTGAAAAATAAATTATGGTCCAACTAAATGCAAACCGGATGAAATAGCATGCCGCTGCAAGATGCTGTGGTAGCCATTCTGGTTCAGTATGCCTTCAATTTTGAATAAATCCCCAACAGTGTCACCAGCAAAGCACCCCCACACCATCACACCTTCTCCTCCATGCTTCACGGTGGGAACTAGGCATGAAGAGTCCATCCGTTCACCTTTTCTGTGTTGCACAAAGACACGGTGGTTGGATCCAAAGATCTCAAATTTGGACACATCAGACCAAAGCACAGATTTCCATTGGTCTAATGTCCATTCCTTGTGTTCTTTAGCCCAAACAAGTCTCTTCTGCTTGTTGCCTGTCCTTAGCAGTGGTTTCCTAGCAGCTAATTTACCATGAAGGCCTGCTGCACAAAGTTTTCTCTTAACAGTTGTTCTAGAGATGTGTCTGCTGCTAGAACTCTGTGTGGCATTGACCTAGTCTCTAATTTGAGCTGCTGTTAACCTGCGATTTCTGAGGCTGGTGACTTGGATAAACTTATCCTCCGCAGCAGAGGTGACTCTTGGCCTTTCTTTCCTGGGGCAGTCCTCATGTGAGCCAGTTTCTTTGTAGCATTTGATGGTTTTTGCCACTGCACTTGGGGACACTTTCAAAGTTTGCCCAATTTTTCGGACTGACTGACCTTCATTTCTTAAAGTAATGATGACCACTCGTTTTTCTTTACTTAGCTGCTTTTTTCTTGCCATAATACAAATTCTAACAGTCTATTCAGTAGGACTATCAGCTGTGTATCCACCAGACTTCTTCACAACAAAACTGGTGGTCCCAAACCCATTTATAAGGCAAGAAATCCCACTTATTAAACCTGACAGGGCACATCTGTGAAGTGAAAACCATTTCCGGTGACTACCTCTTGAAGCTCATCAAGAGAATGCCAAGAGTGTGCAAAGCAGTAATCAAAGCAAAAGGTGGCTACTTTGAAGAACTTTGAATATAAGACATATTTTCAGTTGTTTCACACTTTTTTGTTAAGTATTTCATTCCACATGTGTTAATTCATAGTTTTGTTGCCTTCAATGTGAATCTACAATTTTCAGAGTCATGAAAATAAAGAAAACTCTTTGAATGAGTAGGTGGGTCCAAACTTTTGTTCTGTACTGTAGTTTTTTCTTTTAAAGTGGGGGTGAAATCCATCCTGGTGACAGATTCCCTTTAACTATTTATCTGCTTACAACTATCCATTTTTGTTAGCAGTAACCTTGCAGATTTTTCTTAGTAGACATACAAAATATAATGCGTTAACATTTGATTTCTCCAAAGATTTTTCAGAAAATTACATTTGAGTGTCCAATCAACTTGGTAGCTATTTCTTCATGTAACAACCTATGAAATCAAAGATCAATACTGGAGAATGCCATTGACCAGTTATGATTTATGGTTGGTTCTCTGTTTTGTGTACAAATGTAAGATGCTCTAGAAAAAGGCTGGAGCCGGGGCGCAGCTATAGTGGAAGAACAGACATGACAATAGTTGAAAGAACAGGCATATATGGGATTAATAGGTATTTGAACAGGAAGGGGTTAACAGAGGTTTTGGCATGTTTGCACAGCAGGATATGGGGGAGTAGTTATAGGGATTTGAGTAGGTCATATGACCTAGTGACTGCTATGGGATTGGTGGGAAGGGGTGTGGAAAAGGAAGAAAGAGTACCTTTTTAAGAAGAGTAAGATCCTTTGGGACATCTTATCTCGTGGATCCAGGACCGGTGAATGAGCCGCCCACTTGCCCTTATTTAAAAATTATGTCCTAGCGGTCATAGTGTTAATGTCCCTCAGCTGCTGCTAGCAGCCAGAGGAGATTGGCATACATCTCAGCTAATTTCTACAGCTAATGTGTGCCTCCCAGGCACAAGTGGAATCGTTATCCGCCCATGCCTTTTAACCCCTTAAATGGCACTGTCAATAAGTGACAGCACTATTAAAACCGCGATCGCGCTGATAATTTACTTACAGGCCGATACCGGTGGTTGGCATGGTAGCACAAGGTCATGTGATGACTCCTGTGCTCACATGACTAAGGCCTTGTAAACAAACAGTCAAGTACTGGCTGTAACAAGAGATGACCATTTCTCCCGGTCTGAGCGATGGTGGTCTGATCGGGAGAAATGGAAGAGCGATCAGACTGCTGATCGTTATAGTCCTATAGGGGACCTAGTAAAATAAAAAAAAGTTTAAAAAAAGTATTAAAAAAATAAAAAAAATAAAAAATATAAAAAGTTTAAATTACCCCCTCTTTCGCCCCAATGAAAATTAAAGAGTTAAAAAAATAAGAAATATACACACATTTGGTATCGTAGTATTCAGAAATGCCCGATCTATAAAAATATAAAATCAATTAATCTGATCGGTAATCGGCATAGCGACAAAAAAATTTCAAACTATGTTCAAATGATCAAATAACTATGATCAAATTATGTTTTTTGGTCGCAAAATGCAATAACAGGCAATCAAAACGTAGCATCTGCGCAAAAATGGTACCATTAAAAATGTCAGCTCGAGATTAAAAAAATAAGCCACCAGTGAGCCATAGATCCCAAAAAATGAGAATGCTAAGGGTCATGGAAAATGGCGCAAAACGTATGCCACTTTTTTCGGACAAAACTTCTGATTCTTTTTTTCACCCCTTAGTTAAAAGTAAACCTATTCATGTTTAGTTTCTACAAACTCACACCGACCTGAGGCATCACGGTGACACATCAGTTTTGCCATATAGTGAACACTGTGAATAAAATAGCTCAAAAACAATAGTACAATCACACTTTTTTTTTGCAATTTTTCCACATTTGGATTTTTTTTGCCATTTTACTCTACACTATATGGTAAAACTCTTGGTTTCATTTAAAAGTACAGCTCATTCCGCAAAAAACGCTTCCGTCATCATCCCCGTAGCTGGAGAAAATCGCGTTCCTGCGCAGTCATTGCTGGCTCACGCAGGAGCACTTCCCTCTGCCCCATTGCAGGGAAAGTCAAAAACATAGGTGCGCTTGCGCAAGCCCATGAGTTATTTGTCTAGATGCGAGATTGTGAGAGAGCTGAGCTGGAAATGACTACACAGCTGTGAGATTCAGCCTAGCCTACATGGATGATGACAGACTGTCATCCACGTCAATCATCAAAGGATTACAGCAAATAGCGGCAGGAGGGGGGACAGGAGACGAAAAAGAGCACGCCCATCCGACCAGAACAGGTAATTTGCATACATGGTGGTCAGATTTTATAAAGTTATTTCTAGGGAGTTAGGGAACAAGGTGCACCTTCATAGAATGCAGCCCAGGAGCTGCAGAAGGTGATAAATTGGTTCAATACTGAAAAAACTGGTGACAGGCTCCCTTTAACTGATATGTTGTAATAATGTCATGGCAGCTAAGGTAAAGAGGTCAGGGATGGTCTTGGTTAAAGGAGTAAGGGGTCACATCAGAGGTATGCTGCTGACCCTTCATCGTTGGTTATGGTTAAGTTCCTGCTGGGACAGTTCCCTGGCAACAGGTTAAAATTTGGAGGGGACAGCACTGTGACATTATTCAGCCCCGAGTAGGAGCGGTGCGACTGGGGATGGTTTCTCGTGCTGTTCAATGGTTCAGGCCATCCAGGATCTTCTCAGAGTAAAGGTTATGGTTATGATGGTTATAAGGTTGAGATTGTGGGGCTGTATATTTCCAACGTCATTCGATGCTGTGTGGTTATTGTGCGTGGGATACTTTACAATACACTAGTCATGACAAGCTTTGGGAATCTAAGATCGTCCTAATGATTCTTGGGATTGTCAGAAGATGAAAATAAGGAGTCAGCAAACCACATGTGACTCGTTTACCTCCTCATGAAATAATTAGGGATGATTGAATACCTCAAATATTTGGCTTTGCGAATATCCAACGAATAGTTCACCGCTATGTGAATATTCGATGTGCCATGTAAGTCTATGGGAAGCCTGAATTGTTCCAAATAGTTGTTATTCGGGTTTCTCATAGACAACCATTGCGCATCGAATATTCGCGAATAGTCAAATAGTGGCAACCTATTCAGCAAATATTCCCGAAGCCGAATATTTGAGGTATTCGATCATCCCTAGAAATAATACATCGATAGAGAATGCTCAAGGTTCCCGAAGAACATGGAGGTGGTGGCTGGATTGAATCATGTTCTAATATTTTTTCTCTTTTTTTTTTTTTTTTTTTTCTTTTTATCATAGCTTGAGGCAATAACATATCTCAGTAAACAAAATTATGAGTAGTTAAAAGCTGGAATATGTTAAATTAAGTTAGATTTTTATCAAATACTATTTTGTACAGAACACAGATGTTGAAGCCCCAAGTAGTGGAATACGCTATGTTTATATTCAGCAGTTTCATCAGGCTAGATAGATGGAAAATAGCATAAATATCTGAACATTGATCTTAAGTACACTCATATACGAATTCTCCTACATCATGAACATCTTTATTTCACAAAGGCTCCGTCTGATATAACTGATACCGGCAGATGTTCTGTGTTCTGGTTACTTTAATCTTAACAAAGATAAATGTTAAACATTCTGGAATCAAAACTCAGGGATCATCTACGCGGCAGAGCTGTGTGCGGAGCATAAAGCAAAGGTATACACAAGCTTTTTGAAATGGGAATTTATGTACAACTACAAAAAATGTATATAAAGTCATGAGAAAAAAATAAGCACACCCTCTTTAAATTCTATGATATTACGTATCAAGACACAGGAAAAGACAAAAACATCTGGTCCTTAGAAGATTTTAAAATGAGCTAAGTTCAATTGGAGATGAACAACAACATACAAAAAATTACGCCATGTCATTATTCAACAAAAAGTAGAGCAAAATGGAAAAGAAAGAAGTGAAAATTTAAGTACACCCTTACTGTTTCCATAGAGAAAGTAGCAGCCTTGTGCTAACAATTAGCGATGAGCGAATATACTCGGCACTATTCAATATTCACACGATTATTCAGGTATTTGCAATATCTGTTACTTGTCAAGTATTTTGGTATTCACCTCATGAGTTTTGAGACCTCTCCCCAGCATGTTTGGCGCCTGATTTTGAGCCACTAAACATGTTGGGATTGTCATCCAATCACAATAATGTCGTAGCCATCTTTGCTACTGGCATTACTGTGATTGGGAGTCACAGTGAAACAAAAAATTACTTACTGAGTTTCCCAACAGCTGTTACACTACTTCCAGCTCCACTCATTTGATCTCATACATATTCATTGCGGTTGCCCACATCCCACGTCACGGGTCCTCATGCTTGTGGGTCACTACACTGATATCTAAATTAAAAAAAACAACGAAAAGAGGGATAAAATCTCCTCCAAAAATTCAGCCATGACTTACAGAAAATAGAGGGCAGCAGTTATAACCTGCCCAGGCCATGAGGACCCGTGACGTGGGTTGTGGGCAACCGTATTCTGGCCATTACATACCAACCAATACCTCATATATTTTATATATGCTTTTTGCACATAAAATTTTATACAGGATGCAGCCAGGCCCCTTAATGTTAGGCTTTGTATATTGGAGTTCCCATCCCTGTATGTGCACTTGGATAGTACTGGTGCAGTCCGCCTGGTCGAATAGTATGGGCGTGACTAATAGGCTACTAACCAGTTAGGCTGTGCGCGCACATTGTGTCGTGTCCCTGCAGAAATTTCTGCAGGGATTTGACAGCACATTTCCACATCAAATCGCTGCAGAAACACTGCATAATGAATGCAGTGTTTCTGCAGAAGAAAAGCCGATTTCATGCGCTCTAGATGCAGCCTCTCCCAAAGACAGAGCAGGACCTGTATCCAAAGCACACGGAATAAAAACATGTTGCTTTTAAGAAAGCAGCGATTTGGAACAAAATTTTGGCATCCAAATCGCTGTGCTCTGAAACGCAACGTGCGGATGGATTATGCACAATCTTCATAGATTGTGCAGAGGACACAGGTCGCATGCATTTATGCTGTGGTGCAATACGCAGCGTAAATGCATGAAATTCGGCAACGTGCGCATGAGCCCTTATTGTGCACCTACACGTGTGAATGGCGCCCTATACAAGCCATTTGTGTGCAATTTTATCATCCAGCAATCGCCCCCTCCATCGATTGGAACTGTGTGAGTGATTTACTTCTTTTGCACCTGTGATGCCTCCACTTTATTGGGGGTCTTGTGGAATCCTGCTATTGCATTAGTTCCTTAGCCTGGGCAGGTTATAACTGCTGCCCTCTATTTGCTGTAAGTAATATACAATTTTCACAATTAGAAATATTTAGCTTTTGTGGGAAATTTATGGAAAATGTAAAAAGTTCACGCTACAGTGATACTTTATCATGAAAGTAGGACATGTAAGTAGAAGCATGCAATGGTGATTTCTCATCTCATACAATTTCTTGAAACAAAAGTCAATAACAGTGGTGGGTATTTCCCCCAAAAATGTCCATAGACACATGTAAAAGATATGACAAAATATAGTTATGTGCAAAAAACATAAATAGAATACACAAGAAAGGTAGTGGGTAAAAGGACTATTTATACTAAGGGTTGCAAAGTCTATAGGACAACGCCCCATAGTAAATGACTATCAGATGAAACAATGCACAATACATGCCATCAGGCATCACTATAGACAGTAGTACAAAAATACAGGACCCTGACGCACGTTTCGCGTGTCTGTTTTAACGCTTAATTCTGGGGCTTGGGGTCGTGTCCTGGGGTCCTGATCTGTCTATTTTTGGGCTTGCACCTGCACTTTGATTAGGTATGTTAATCTAATTATTTCTATATTTTTTTTACTACTGTGTACAGTGATGCCTGATGGCATGTATTATGCATTGTTTCATCTGATAGTGATTTACTATCCGGCATTGTCCTATAGACTTTGTAGCCCTTAGTCTAGATAGTCCTTTTACCCACTAGCTTTCTTGTATGTTCTATCTGTGTTTTTTTTGCACAGAACTATATTTTGTCATATCTTTTAAATGTGGTTTTTTTTACCTAATAAAATATATTTAATAATGACCAACAAACTCCCCTTTAAGGACAGAAGGATCTAAAATGACAGAAAGATTCTCAGTTAAATATTAACGCAAAACATCCCCAATAAGAGACATCCTAGAGCACTGTCATAAAGTTAAGGATAGAGTATCGCAGTTCGGATGCATCCTAATTCATGCTCCATTTTCTGCACTCAGCTCTCTAATTGTTTAGTTTATCTACATCACACGAGAGATGGAGCCATTGTATTTTTAATTAATACACCTTTTCAGTCTGTGCGCTGCGAGACTCTGACAATGCAGGTAGTCGTCGGGAATCAGCTGCTCTCACTATTCTCTTAAACTTCTCTTATTGGAGCCATTTCATTTGGTTAAGTTTTACCAGCTGCACATTTATGCTCTATAAATAAAAAGTCCCCAAGAAACAAAAGAATGACAAATTGTGTTAAGATCCCCCCATGGTGGCTCTGTGAAGTCTGAAATGAAAACCTCTGTTCTTGGCTGTCTTTAGGAAGATGCAATTCATTAATATTTAAAGCAGATGATCCAGAGTAAGGAACGTATTTAATTAAATCCAAAGATGTGCTGGAGGAAAGAAATATTTATTACTGCTTTGAAATATAGAAAAACTAATTCATGGAGTTATATAAATAGGCAGAATATGTTATCTTCAGTTGACTTAGAGTCATGAATTTTATAGACACAACTATACCCCATGACATGGATGCCAATATTTTGGGATAAGAATATTTTAACTCTTTCGTTAAAAAATTCTGGAGATCATGCATAAAAATAACATATTTCAAGCACAAATTGTGATTTTCATTAAATAAGATTAGGGATCAGAACATTCATGGACTGAGGGATAACGTTCGACAATCTGATGATCAACTGCTTAAAGGAAAAATAGCACTCATTCTGCAGAAGCTCTAAAGTTTCTATCTCATCGTCTACCTGCATGTTGTCTATTTAATAGCAGTAGAATGAATGGAACGACCGTGTAACGCCAAACTCATATTCATTCCTTCATTTTATTCAATGCCCCTACTTCATCTATCACAATAAATCATAGGTCTGTTTTTTCAGAGTAAGCATTGACTCCATTGCCATTTCCTTCAAACATTACATCTAATCTGTTACCACCTCCTGCCGCCTTCCACTCAAAAATATTTCCAGAATTCGTCCTTTCCTTGACACCATATCTACTAAAATATTAGTGCTTGTCTTTATCATCTCCCGCCTGAACTAGTGTAACATCCTCCTCTGTGATTTCCAGATAAACACTCTCTCATTCTTCCAGTCTATCCTTAATTCCACTGCCTGATTAATCCATCTCTCCCCTAACTACTCCTCTGCCTCTGCTCTCTGCAAATCCCTTCACTGGCTTCCAATTTCTTAAGAAATCTACTTAAGCCCTCTGTGGTCTAGTGGTCGTGGGTTCAAATCCCGGACAGAGCTCATGGACTGTTACAGCCCATTGGGCTGTGACCAATGGTTTATTCCAATTCTGGAAGATACCTCCATGTGTTTCTTTGAAGGCAGAGCCTAGGTTTTGTTTAAATTAAGCCCGTAATTTGTCTCCCCCATACATCTCCAAACTGATCTTCTGATACCTTCCCAAACATAATCTGTGGTTCACACAAGACCTCCTTCTCTTCTCATTTTTCACCAAATTGCCTCCAAGATTTTTGGTGAGCATCCCCCATCGTATGGAATTCAGTGCCTTAATATGTCCGATTGTCTCCCACATTTAGAACCTTCAGATTTAATCTGAAAACTCATCCCTTCAGGAAAGCCAGAGCTGTTGTAACGCTCCTGACCTACTATCTCCTTACCCATTACCCTATAGATTGTATACACAGGGCAATATTATTGGCAAATGTTTGTTAAAGTAAGAAATACCCACAATCTACAATGGTCACAGAAATAGCTTATTGACAAAAGTCATTTTCAATTTAAGTTTACTGAATATCAACTAATGAAAATTATACATCGCTTTGGAATTTTGGTTCAACAGAAAAATGAAATAAAAAAACAAAAACAAAAAAAAGACTAATGATCTGAAAAGAAATTATGTTTCCATAACTTAATACTTTGGTGCATAAACTTCTGGGGCAATCACTGCAAACAAACAATTTCTATAACCCTCAATGAGACAAAGTGTTTGTCCAGGCTTGGGGTTAAAATCTGCAGTGACTTTATGTGAGTGCAGGTTTGTAAATTTTCACAGTGCTATGTGCACAATGTAAGCAGGTAGTCGAGTTGTCACAAGCATCCCCGGAAGACACCATTCCTTATAGTATAGTTTTATGTTCTATACTTGCTATGTTGCTTGAACACAAGAGGTCACTGTTTTCTTTTTGGTAGGTTTAAAATTCCCTGAGAGTCATAGTAGTCTGTATACAGAAATTATAGGGTTAACACTTAGCCAGCCAGGTGAGTAGGTGGAGTTACAGGGCAAAAAATAAATTTAGACAGTTGCTGTTAGGAGCTCAGTGGCGTGCAGAGTGGCGTGTGGGAAGAACATCTGAGAGGAGCAGACAAGTGTAGTCAGTTGTTGGAGAGTACAAGGGAGCACTAACCGGAATAAATGTTAGTGGCAGCAGACATTTACCAAGCAAGTGGGAGCAACCTGTATGAGAGCAGGTGTTAGCTGGCTGTGAAAGTGGATCTTGTAAGAGAAAGGATCTGCCTAGACAGAAACACAGTAAGAGGGTATCTGCTCAAAGAGCGGCATTCGTAAAGAATCACGGTCCGTTGTTCGGTTGAGGGAGCCAAAGCATTTACACATTGACCCATGGTGCTGCACAAAGAAGGAGTTACCCCTCATTTGTTCCTTCTGTTTAGTGTACACAAGTAGAATGCTGTTGACAGGAACTGTTGTTGCATGCCTTTGTTTGATATAGAAGATAAAGTGAAGTGCGCTGCCTGCTACCTTATGTACCCAAGTTTTCTGCCAAGTAAAGTGTGCCTTGTTTATAACAACTCATCTGGTGCCTTTATGCTGAAGATGAAGGGTCTTATGGAGGAATAGAACCACTTGGGTCCAAAGGTGAAGGTATTCACGGTAATCACATCATCACACCCACTCACTCAGGAATCTCACGTTTCTGTAGCATGCTGAATATACAGCACTGTCTTCCGGCTACTGGCCAGAGCACATTTAAGCTGGCTCCAGGAGTGGGTGGCTGTGTCACCTCAAATATGCAAAATGCATACATGTGATTATGTGCTGACACTCAATACACATGAATTGATCAAGGCCGGACATGTCTAGTAGGAATGTATCTGGAAGTATGCAAATTGTTTACTTGCGTTCTTCCATTACCACTACTGGAGAAATCCTAAAAGTGTGCACTGTGCACGATGTAAGGATTCACACGTTTGCAGTCACACAGACTGACTGCAGAGTTGAGCCCCAAACCTGGACAACATGTTCAAGGCCATTTTCACTCTGTACCATAGCAATATACATATATACAGTATATCACAGTGGACCAAGAATGCACTTGTACTAGCGCCAGGGTTGTAATGGATTGCTCCCTTATTACATCTCTTTTAGCAACTTAAGGGTGCTTTTCACGCTGCGACATCGCTAACGATATATTGTCTGGGTCACGTTGTTGGTGACGCACATCCGACACCGTTAGCGACATCGCAGCGTGTGACACCAAGGAGCGACGATCAACGATCGCAAAAATGTCAAAAATCGTTGATCGTTGACACGTCACTCCTTTTCCAAATATCGTTGGTGGGGCATGCCGCTGGTTTTTCGTCATTCCTGCGGCATCACACATCGCTATGTGTGACACCGCAGGAATGACGAACATCTCCTTACCTGCGTCCACCGGAAATGAGAAAGGAAGGAGGTAAGCGGGATATTCCGCCCGCTCATTTCCGCCCCTCCTCTGCTATTGGCCAGCCGCTTAGTGACGCCGTAGTGTCGTCGCTATGACGCCGAACGCATTGCCCCCTTGAAGGAGGGATTGTTCGGCGGTCACAGCAATGTCGCTGAAAAGTTATGTGCATGTGATGCTGCCGTAGCGATAATGTTCGCTACGGCATCGATCACCAAATGATGCACAAATGACGGGGGCGGGTGCTATCGCTCACGACATCCCTAGCTATCGCTAGCGATGTCGCAGCGTGTAAAACACCCTTTAGTCTAGTTGTGACCTTGATCACATGTACTGGAACTTTCCCACAGGTCATTGGGAACAGCGATGATAGCTATAATTTAAAAAGGTAGAAAAAAATTAAATGGCAACCAACATCTAAAAGCGCTAGTCAAGATTCCACAGATAAAGGAAGAATGAACAGACTTTAAGAAAGGAGGTCAGCAAACTTTATTTCAACTGGGTATATTGGTGAAAGATTGAAGTGTAAAGGCCCCGTCACATGCTACGATATATCTAACGATATGTCGTCGGGGTCACGGAGTTTGTGTCGCACATCCGGCATCGTTAGAGATGTCATAGCGTGTGACACCTCCGAACGACTGTTAACGAGCAAAAATACTCACCATATCGGTGCACGTTGACACGTCGTTCATTTTCATAATGTCGTTTCTCCTTCTGCGCGCCGGTTGTTCGTCGTTCCTGAGACAGCACACATCACTACGTGTGACACTCCGGGAACGACAAACACAGCTTACCTGCGTCCCGTTGCAATGAGGAAGAAAGGAGGTGGGCAGGGTGTTCCAGCCGCTAATCTCTGCCCCTCCGCTTCTATTGGGTGGCCGCTGTGTGACATCGCTGTGATGCCGAACAACCAACCCCCTTCAAGAAGAGGATGTTCGCTGCCCACAGCGACGTCGTTAGGGAGGTAAGTACGTGTGACGGGGGTTAACGACATTGTGCGCCACGGGCAACAAATTGCCCGTGACGCACAAACGCCGGTGGCGGGTGCGATCGCTCATGCGATCGCACGATATATCGTAGCGTGTGACGGGGCCTTTAAAGGTATCCTGAAATGCCTAAATGCCTATGGGCCCGGCCATGGGTTAATACGTCCCTGGACCTGCACACAGCGTTTACTAGGTACAAATCTACACTACATGATAAATGATGTTCATCTCTCCCTTTTACCGTTATGGGACCTCTATGACAATATTAGATGACATTACAAGGTATAAAAACCATCTCTATTTACTTACAACTTTTGATCTATGATGTTTCATACATTGTAACCTTTGTTGTAATTTTAAATGGTTCTTTTGCTTCAGAAATGATGAATTTGTTCGCACGTATAATTAGATGATGCATACCATTTCTAAAAATTTATGGACCATTAATGAAAAAAAAAAAGAGTACTTAGCAATTTATACTATTAGTCCTCGCTGCCAAAAAAGTGTGAAGTTAATTACTGCACCTAATTTAATGTAGAACTGAATAAACATTTGTAGGTGCGACGTGTGAGTGGGGACTGAGAGCCACAGTGCATCTCTGTGCGGCATCAATCAGGATCTGTCCTTGCAAGCAAACATTAACAGCTGTAGGACTAAATGGATTGGCATAATAAGCCAGAGCAAACATAGCACAAAGCAGACGGCGCTCCATGCTCCAACAACTTTCATATATGGAACCATCGTGGAACTGGTAAAAATATAGAAACTGTTTCTTATGTCAGGTAACTAAAAAAAGGAAGTAATGGATATTTGGCACATTATTGACTTTGGTTAATGGGTTTATGTTGTACTTCAGACTCAATAAGGGAAAAAAATAAATGTGGGGTTTTGCTTCTTTAATTAAAACATAACAATCCTTTCACATAAAAGCTGCAAAAACGCAAGGTCGACCTGCCCTCATTCCCCAAACCTAAACATACAGGCTTATTACTTCTAGAAATCATACAATTTTTTTATACTCCATGCCTTGCCATTCATTTTTGTGAGTAATCCATTCTTCTTCATTTGTATTCTACTATCACTATAGGTGCTGGAGCTTTCTTCTACTCACTTCCTGTCATTGTCCAATTGTCTACCGGCTCTGAACTGAGAGCCCGTCTCTCTATTATGCCTGTTATGTTATGGTATACAGTTTGATGGCCGGAGAGCAGGAGCAAAGAGACACAGATCTGCCACCACTTCCAATGACTTGTGATTAGTGATGGGTGAACCCGGACTGTAAAAGTCCAGATCCACGTGGTTTGAAACATATCCAAGTGCTGGACCCAGGCACAGAATTCTCAAAGAATTCTGGCTAATGATCCGGATACAGCACTTGGGTAATGCAAAAAAATAAAGAAAAAAATAATATAGCAAGCGGTATTATACTAATCGAGCTCCTGGCGTGGCTGTAACTGCTCCCACGGCTTCTCATTCTTCTTTCAGGGCCACTCATTAGACTCATGCATATTCACTGCTTTCCCCACCCATCGACGTCTGTGATTGGTTGCAGTCAGACACGTCCCAGCTGTGAGTGACAGCGTCTAACACTTACAGTCACAGGCCTTGTCTGTGGGTCTATATCATACAGTTAAAATAAATAAATAAGAAAAGTTTAATAGTTTAATTTTAAAAGTTTAATGAAGTACCCTAAGGTGAGGTTACCTACGGTCACAGGTGGAGGAACACCTTTGACTGTAACTTACCTAACTGAGGTCACAACTGATCATAGCTCAGTCTATGCCTGCAGTTACAGCATGCAGACATATTCCATGATCACGCACTGTAATTCCAGATGTAGCATAGCTGGAAACATCGTGGAACCTCTTGTGGTTCACGTTGAACCTGAAGGGGTGTTTTGGGGGTTAATAAAATGGCGAAGAGGATCTTTTTTTGTCTGTTAGTCCAAATAAAGTAATTTTTCGGTGTTTATGTTTTTCTTTTTTCTTACAGACTAGTAATGAGGGGTCTCATAGATGCATCCCACTACTAATGTAGAGCTCAGTGGCAGCTGTAGGCTATTATTAGCCCCTTATGGAAGTCACTTGAAGCTCTATCCCATGTGGTTACCTTCCAGCAGATTTGCGTGCGGGTTTGGCTTTGGTACTAAATGGTCCACAGTCTCTGGTTTTACTAGCAGAGCACATTGGTTCTTCTCCTCTAGCCTAGGGACCAATTCTGATCTGCAGCCAAGTCCTTCAACTCTGTTGCTGTATGTGGAACGAGTTCATAGGAGTATGGCGCACTTCCCGTGGCCTCTAGGACCCCTTCTGTCTTGTGCCCGCACCGAGCTGCAACAGCTCTAGGCCACAGGTCATCTTCATTCCTCCACTTCTCCTAACTGCTGACACTACAGTGTCCCCAGTTCACTAGACTCCACCCCCAGGCCCTGTCTGATTAGGGGGAGGGAGGAACCATCACCAGTGGTGGCTATACATAGCATTAAGGGAACCAAGCCCTAACCCTGACCCGGTGGAGAGCTGCAAGCTAAGATGTTGGCTGTATTTTGTGTGCATACCGGTGGATGACCTCTTCCATACCCAGGATTGAAAACCAGACCTCTGGCTGAGGTGCAGTACATTTGTGGCAATTAAAGCCTCAGGGGCGCCACATCTGCACTTTCTTGAAAAAAGTGCCAGAGTTGCTCCTTTTATATTAGTTAGTTACCATATATGCCTGCAAACCTTCCACTATTAATAGGGGAAAGAAAATATTTAGCCCTGAAAAGGACTTTTGTTTTTAGGTTGCAGCAACAGTATAAGTGTAGAAGGACTGTAATGCAGCATACCCTGCCTATATGCCTCTAATCCTAAACTATCCCCCCTCCACCGGCTACCCCTACATTGAATGCCGGTAACAGTAGCTTTACTAAAGAAAGAAACAGTATGTAGCCCTGAAAAGGATTTTTCTTTTAATGGTGCAGCAGCAGTATACAATTACTGCAATACCAATTCACCACTGCCTATTAGAGTTGAGCGATGTTCGAGTCGAACAGTTTGCCAATTTCAAGTTCGAGTGATTTTGGGGGGTGTTCGAGTTGTTCGACAAAGTCAAACGATTTGCTTCAAGTTTGGCAGTTCGAGTTGCCATTCGAGAACGGTTCGATCACGAAAAGCGTGGCCTTTCACAGTAAGTATGTGCGCACGTTGCGTATCTGCATGCGTGCGTCCTGCGTCCCCAGCACAATCCCTCTCTCTTTCCTACTCACCGATCACGGGCACGACGCTGCACGGCTGTCACAAATCTCCGGCGGCCTTTACTCTTTTGAAAATGGCTGCTGCTTCATTATTCAATCAGGTATTCCCTGCTTTCCCTGCCCACCGGTACCCATGATTGTTTTCAGTCAGACACGCCCCCACGATGAGTGACAGCTGTCTCACTTCAACTAATCACAGTCACTGGTGGGCGGGTCTATATCGTGCAGTAAAATAAATAAATAAATAATTAAAAAAAAAGAAAAATGCGGTTCCCCCCAATTTTGATACCAGCCAGGATAAAGCCACACGGCTGGAGGCTGGTATTGTCAGGATGGAGAGCGCCACATTATGGGGAGCCCACCACCCTAACAATATCAGCAGGCAGCCACCTGGAATTGCCGCATCCATTAGATGTGACAGTCCCGGCACTCTACCCAGCTCATCCCGAATTGCCCTGGTGCAGTGGCAATCGGGGTAATAACAGGGTTAATCATGGCAGGGGTCTCCCCGAGATACCTTCCTTGATTAACCTGTAAGTGAAAGTAAAGGAACACAGACAACGAAAAATCCTTTATTTGGAATAAAAGACATAAAAACACCTCATTTACCTCTTTATTAATCCCCAAACAACAATCCAGGTCCGCAGTGATCCACACGACACTGTCAGCTCTGCTACATGAAGATGACAGGGAGCCCCGTAGAACACGAGCGATCCCTATCCTCTCCGCGCAGCACCTGAAGTGAGCCGCGCTGTCACCGGAGACTTCACTCTGCAATGCAGAGGTAAGATAACCAAATCTTCATATGTTTCTCATTAGAGGCAGTGGCTCAATGGTTAGAGCTACTGCCTAGTGAGCATTAGTTCACAAGTTCAAGTACCAGCCACCCCGGTAAAGAATTTAATTTATTTTTAATTTTAAATTATAATTATTATTTATTTAGAATTATAATTTAATTTAATTTAATTATGCACTGAGGGGAGTAGCCAGACGTCAGCTGTGAGCCGTGGGACACACCTCTAAAATCGGAGCAGTTGACGAAATGAGGCTGCATTGCTCTCTCCTCTCTCTCCTTTCTCTCTTCTCTCTCTCTTCTCTTCTCTCTCTCTTCTCTCTCTTCTCTCTCTCTCTTCTCTCCTCATCTGTCCTCTTCTCTCTCTCTTCTTTCTCCTCTCTCTCCTCTCTGTCTTCTCTCTTTCTCTCTCTCTTTTTCTCTCTCTCTCTTGTTCTCTCTTTCTCTCTCTGTTTCTCTCCTTTTCTCTCCTTTTCTATTTCTCTCTCTTTTTCTCTCTCTCTCTCTTTGTCTCTCTTTTTCTCCCTCTCTATTTTTCTCTCTCTTTTTCTCACTTTCTCTCTTTCTCCCTCTCTGTCCTCTCTCTCTTCTCTCCTCTTCTCTCTCTTCTCTCTCTCTTATCTCCCTTTCCTCTCTCTTCTCTTTCTCTTCTTTCCTCTTCTCTCCACTTCTCTCTCTCTTCTCTCTCCTATCTCTCATTTCTCTCTCTTCTCCTCTCTCTCTCCTTTCTCTCTCCTTTCTCTCTCCTCTCTCTCTTCTCTCTCCTTTCTCTCTTCTCTCTCTCTCCTCTCTCTTCTCTCTCTCTTCTATCCTCTTCTCTCTCCTCTCTCTCTCTTCTCTCTCTCTTCTCAAATTCAAATATGCTTTATTGGCAGGACCAAAATACAATTATTGTTGCCAAAGCAAGAGAAATACAGTAAGTGTGGTGGGAGGGGATCAGGGTTATGGTGAGTTGGGGGCACAATTTGTGCTCTGAAAGTCCTTTTAGGGGCCTTATGTTCCCCTCAGCTTATGACATGTGGTGACATATTGGACGGCGATCTCCACAATTGATTCCTCTTCTCCCAGTAGGAAGCAGAGTTTCATGTCCTCGTCCATGGATGGAAAGTCCGGGGTATGGGTGGTAAATTTATGGAAGTGGGAGGCCCTCACTGCTGAGTATTTGTCACAGTACAGCAGGAAGTGTGCCTCGTCCTCCAGAGCCCCCTGCTGGCAGTGCTGGCACAGTCTCTTCTCTCGCGGCTTGTATGTCTGTCGGTGCCGCCCTGTTTCTACCTCTAGGCTGTGGGCACTCAGTCTGTACAGGCTCCGTGTCTGCCTGTCTTTGGGGTTGTGTAACCTTTCCAGATATGGGGCCAGAGTGTAGTCCCTCCGCAGTGACCGGTAGATGGTGAGTTTCTGGGAGTTCTCTAATTCACTCTTCCAGTCCTCTATGTATTGCATCTTGCAGCTATCTGAGATCTCTTTTATTTGGGCTTTTGTCAGGGTGTGTTGCTGACTTTGGCTGTACTGGCTGCCACAGTTCCTGGCTTGCTCTGGGCTCTGGCTCAGTGGGGCTTTATGATGGTAGGAGCTGGGGTTGCTGTTCTGTATGTGCGCCTGGTGTGATAGCGCCCTCTTGTGTTTACTGAACCATAAGGGGGATCGGCCCAGCTCTGCCCGACAGGCTATGTTTGAGGTGCTGCGATGGACTTGGAGGAGATATTTACAGAACTCCATGTAGAAGACTTCAGTTGGGCTGGAATCCCACTTTGTGTGGTCTGGGTAGGTCACTGGGCCCCATACCTCGCTGACATATAGCAGTATAGGGGTGATGACGCTGTCAAATATCTTGAGCCAGACTCTCACAGGTGGTTTGAGGTGGTACAGTTGTCTTCTGATGGTGTAGAAGGTTCTGCACGCTTTTCCTTTCAGGGCTTCTGCTGCTTGCTTGAGGTTCCCGTTATTGCTTAGCTCCAGACCGAGGTAGGTATAGCTGCTTGTTTTCTCCAGCGTGGTGCCATTTATTGTGAAGGAGGGAGAGTTTATTTTACTCTGGTTCCTCTTCTGAACACCATGAGTTTGGTCTATTTTGGTTGATGGGATCGCCCATGTGGTGCTGAATGTTTCCAGTACTGCCAGGCTATCTTGGAGGCCTTTCTCGGTTGGGGAGAGTAGCAGGAGGTCATCTGCGTACAGCAGGAACTTCACCTCTCGGTCATGCAGACTGAGGCCTGGAGTGGGGGAGGACTCTAGAGCTGTTGCTAGTCAATTTATATAGATGTTGAATAGAGTTGGGCTCAGGCTGCAGCCTTGTCTGACCCCACGGCCCTGTAGGAAGAAAGCCGTCCTCTTCCCATTCACCTTCACGCTGCACCGGTTCTCAGTGTATGAGCTCTTGATCACGTCGTCGGTTCTGCCACCTATTCCGCTTTCCAGAAGTTTCAGGAACAGGCCTGGATGCCAAACTGAGTCAAATGCCTTTTTGAAGTCCATGAAACATGCACTCTCTCTCTCTCGTCTCTCTATTCTCTCTCTTCTCTCCTCTTCTCTCTCTTCTCTCCTCTTCTCTCCCTCCTCTCTCCCTATTCTCTCCTCTTCTCTCCTCTACTCTCTCTCTCCAGTTTCTCTCTCTCTCTCCTCTCTTTTCTCTCTCTCTCTCTCCCCCTCTCTCTCTTCTCTTTTCTCTCTCTTTTCTCTCTCCCTCTCTCTCTTCTCTTTTTTCTCTCTTTTCTCTCTCTCAGACCTGGCGATGATCAGCTGATGTGGTCACCTGACGGAATCAGCTGACACTATAAGTCCAGTGGTGAGGCTGGTTTTTTACTGTCCAGCCGGCTAAACTATCAGCTGCTGCTGTCGGACAGGAGTCTCCACAGAAGTGTGTATTTTTTTTTGGTGTATTTTTGCACTGATGCATCAGCTGATTGTATAAAAGCCGTTTATACAATCAGCTGTTGTGTCATGTGATTCAGGCCCTTGAACCTGACACATCATCTGATCGCTTTGCCTTCCAGCAAACCGATCAGATGATATTGGATCCGGATTGGACAGCGCGTGCCCTTGACCCAGGATTACTGCGGAGGGGGGTTCTTTATTTTAATAAAGATGGAGTCACTAATTGTGTTGTGTTTTATTTCTAATAAAAATATTTTTCTGTGTGTTGAGTTTTTTTTAATCTGTACTAGAAATTCATGGTGGCTATGTCTCATATTGGTGTGACACCATGAATTTCGGGCTTAGGGTCAGTTGATAATATACAGCTAGCCCTAACCCCATTATTACCCAGCGAGCCACCCGTCACCAGAGCAGCTGGAAGAGTTGGATACAGTGCCAGAAGATGACGCTTCTATGAAAGCACCATTTTCTAGTGTGGCTGCGGACTGCAATTTGCAGCATCGGTGCCCAGAGGGCACCCTGAGCTGTGGATTCCAATCCCCAGCTGCCTAGTTGTACCTGGCTGGACACAAAAATTGGGTGAAGCCCATGTCATTTTTTTTTAATTACTTCATGAAATTCATGAAATAATAAAAAAAAAAGGGCTTCCCTATATTTTTGGTTCCCAGCCAGGTATAAATAGGCAGCTGGGGGTTGGGGGCAGCCCGTAGCTGCCTGCTGTGCCTGGCTAGCATACAAAAATTTGGCAAAGGCCACGTAATTTTTTTTGGGGGGGGGGCAAAAAACTCCTGCATACAGTCCTGGATGGAGTCCTGCAGCTGCTGTCTGTCTGTATGGAGGAGAGCAGACAGCAGCTGCAGAACTACAAGGCTCAGCATGCTCAATTCACTAGTGTATGCAGGAGAGCAGACAGCAGCTGCAGAACTACAAGGCTCAGCATGCTCCATTCACTAGTGTATGCAGGAGAGCAGACAGCAGCTGCAGAACTACAAGGTTCAGCATGCTCCATTCACTAGTGTATGCAGGAGAGCAGACAGCAGCTGCAGAAGTACAAGGCTCAGAATACTCCATCCAGGACTGTATGCAGGAGTTTTTTGCCCCCCCCAAAAATGACGTGGGCTTCGCCATATTTTTGTGTGCTAGCCAGGTACAGCAGGCAGGTACGGCTGCCCCCAACACCCAGCTGCCTATTTGTACCCAGCTGGGAACTAAAAAAATAGGGAAGTCCTTTTTTTAATTATTTCATGAATTTCAGGAAATAATTAAAAAAAAAATCGACATGGGCTTCGCCCCATTTTTGTGTCCAGCCAGGTACAACTAGGCAGCTGGGGATTGGAATCCGCAGCACAGGTTGGCCCAAGCTTTCTGGGCCCCTCTGCTGCGAATTGCAGTCTGCAGCCACTCCAGAAAATGGCACTTTCATAGAAGCGCCATAATCTGGCGCTGTATCCAACTCTTCCAGCAGCCCTGAATCCGGGTGGTTTGCTGGGTAATAATGGGTTAATACTAAACTTTGTTTTAGTAGCTAGTATTAAGCCAGAGATTCTTAATGTCAGGCAAGTTTGACCCGGCCATTAAGAATCTCCAATAAAAGGTTAAAAAAAGACACCACACAGAGAAAAAATACTTTAATAGAAATAAATACACAGGCACACTTAGAGACTCCATGTTTATTACTCCCTCTCACCCCTCCATGATTCTGGTCTTCTGTCTTCTTTCTCCTTCAACCCTTGAAGCTCTGCTACGTCAGACAGCACTGCATGGGAGGAAGATGCTGCTGCTCCCGTGCAGTCTAATCCCTCAGTGAGTGAGGAGTGGCTGTGGGCTATAAGCGGTGACATCACCGCTGCCACCGTTGCTAAAGTAATCTGACAGACGGGTTACTATAGCAACGGTTCTCCGATCATGTGATTCCCCGTGCCGCAATTCACCGGCTGTGGCAGCCAGTCCTTGCATGTGGGCTGACTCTGTAAAGAGCGCCCACATGCAGGAAAAGGGAAGCCGACCATGTGCCAGAGCATCTTGCCGGTACACGGAGATGCTGGAACGAGCACCGCGTACTGCAGAGATGCACTGAGAGGACCTAGCATGACGTCTAGCCATGTGACCAGTCTGTAGCCAATGAGATAATACACACGTGACTGTTCACATGCTATTTTGATGTCACGGAAGGTCCTATCATAAGTGCTGGTTACCGGGAGGACGCAACGATTATCAGAAGGAAAAGCGGCGGGAGACAGAGTGCAGGACGCGTCGTGGGGACCTGTGAGTGTAATGGCAATATTTATTAACTGTATGTATACATGTATAATGTGTTTTTATGTGTCTGTGTTTGCCTCCCATTGTTGTCAATGGGGTTCGAAGGAGTTCGTTGAACGTTCGTAGAACGTTCGTCGAACGGAGCCTCCGTTCACCGAACCGAACCGAACTTGAACACTGGATTGGTGGCTCATCTCTACTGCCTTTATGCCTGCTTAAAAGTAAGCTCTCCCTGAACTGATTCAGAGGACAGTGCGCTGAGCATCATATCACCAAGTCTTATATAAGGTCTGATGACGCGATGCGGCCGGCCAATCCCAGTAATGCCTGTAGCCAACATGGCTACGGTATTACCGTGTAAGGCAGGAAATCCTTGGATGTTGATTGACTGTCTAAAAGCTAGAAGAGATGCGTGAGGGGGACTTGAGCATGCCACTCGAGCACCCACGATGCTTGATCGCGTATCAAGCTGTGGCGATCACGCGTGCTCATCAACATTTATTTGTCATTATTCACACCAAACTTCTCTTTTTCACTTTATAATTACGCTTATCTAGAATATATTTCCATTATTTTTATGCAAAGTGCAAACCATTGAAAAACTAGAAAGACGACCAAGGGGAAAGAATCATTTCTTTCTGTGCACTTTAAGTTGAAAGTCTCCCATAAATAGCTTCTTGCAATGGATTATTGGATTGTGTGAGCTACCTGCACATTCTGTGAGGAATAAGACTCTGGGGACAGGATGAGATGACACTAATTTCATTCAATACAGATTCTCTCTTCCGTTTCATAACGAGATGTGGTGGGTAATGCGGTATGTGAAGTGTTTTGAGACCTGCAGACCTTGCTGGCTACAAACTCAATCATTCTTACTTTTCTAGGGGTAATCAGGAATCATCCAATTAAAGTGACACAATTTGCATATAAATAATATTAATTTGCATTTTAAATATGTTTACATACAGATCGACTTAATATGTAATACTCTTCAGAACGATTTGATTGGAACTATGATACAGGTAACCCTAAGACTTAACCCTTGATCAGGACATAACATCAAAACTGATGGCTCGAAACAGTAGGAGAAAACCTCCCTGATGCCGGTACTCGGGCTTCTAAAAATAGTGTCTGTTTATACTATTTTATTTATTTCAGAGCAAGGCAAAAATAAAATAATATGATAGGGCAAATTTCTTACATTGAAAGCAACATAGAGCTCTGAGAGAGAGGGTGTAACGATTGTCCTGGGAGTGGACCCACTCGAACGTGCGCCGGACTCCCCTGTGGCGCCACCTCGAGCGAACCCCTATACAGGGACTGTCAGGCGTAACGCCAGAGGGCCTAGATGCACGGAAGCCGGGATCAGCAGGATCCACAGGATAAGGTCTTATAGATACAGGATTCGATTTGAACCAGGTACAGGCTAACGGGATCAGGCAGAAGTCCAAAACCGAAGACTGGTGTAGGTCACAGGTCACAGGGATTAGGCTGAAGTCCAGAAGCAATAAATAAACAGTAAGTAAACAACTGAATGAACATCCTCAGAGCCAGGGGAGTGCATTATTTTTGCCAGGGGTTGTATACACTACTCACAGAATGTTAGGGATATTTGTATTTACGGTTCAGGTGAAATTTCAGGATGATCCTTACATACCCTCTAACCTTTTCAGAAGAACTTAATGATTCTCTCCCTAAACCTTTGGATGCACATGTCCAACTGCTCAGTGTTTCAAGAAATTTTTCACAACTTGCTGTTCTCTAACAAGGAGCTTAATGGCTAAATTCCCATGAATTGTCCAATATATGTTGGGGTTCAATTAGAATTGATATTTTAACAGCCCTCCCATCATGCTGTTCACATTTTGACATCATGAGACTAAGATGACACCTAGCAATTGATCAGTAATACCGCACTATTGTGAGGCTTCAAGCAGGATGTTCTCAGATGGAAGTGGCAACTGAGCTTAGAGTGTCACAGAGTGTCATGAGCAGGTTGTACAGAGATACAGAAAAAAAAGGAATCGTCACAGAGAGGCAGAGAATTGGACATACTTTAGCCACATCCCACACTGATGATGGCTTCATTGTGAACAATGCCCTTCAGAACCGGATGATGACTGCCACAAAAGTCCAGGGAAATTTAAGGGAGGTGACAAGTACCCAGGTTTCTTGTCAGACCATTCAAAAATGTTCACATCAATGTGGTCTGCATGCTACATGACCTGAAAGAGTGCCTGACCAGACCACCGGTCACAGGTGTTATCTACACTGGATGAGGAACCAGTGGGCCGCAATGCTGTTCACTGATGAAAGTTGATTCTCACTAAGCAGAAAGGATGGTTGCTAATGATGTTGGAGACATCAAGTAGAGCGCTATGTATCAACCACTGTTGTCACCAGATAAGCCTTTGGTGGAGGTTTTACACTGTGGGCAGGCGTGTCTAGTCAATACAAAACTGCCCTACACTTTGTGAATGGTTCAGTGGCAAGCCCCTACTACTGGAATAACATCATTAATCCAATCATTGTGCCTCTTCATGAACAACACTAGTCTAATTTTATCTTCATAGAGGACAATGATTCAGTTCATCGAGTTGGCATTATTAAGGAACAGCTGCTGGAGACTCGGGTACTTCAAATGGAGTGGCCTGTACTTTCTCCAGACCTGAATCCTATAGAAAACCTAGGGGATCAGCAAAGACACAATGTAGAGGCTCATAATTTTGTACCTAGAACCTCAATGATATGAGGGCCACCCTTCAAAAGAGTGGGAGGCCATGCCTCCGCAGACAATAACTAAATAAAAACAAATACTAACAAAAACTAAATAAACAACTTTTGAACAGCTTGAGAAGTTATTGAGATATACAGCATACCATATTTTTTGGTTTGTTAGATGCACTTTTCCTCCCAAAGATTTTGGGAGAAAATGAGGGGTGCGTCTTGAATTCCGAATACAGATTACCGGGAGGTGAAGAATTGGTGCAGGGGGCTGTCTGTGTAGGTGGCCGGCTGCCTCTCTGTTTGGATCATAGTCAAATGAACTGCTTGCGGTCTGGACCTCAGGGTCCTTTACCACCTAAGTCCCAATTGAAGGCAACAGCCCAACCTGTACGGATAAGTGCCACCGCCAAGGCCCAGAGATCCAAAGGGCCAGCGTCTGTGGGCAAACGGGCTCATCCAGCGTACACAAGTCGGGGAGTGGACTACCGTTGCTTAGGCATAGGAGTCAAAAGTCACTACACAGAGGTGCAGGAGAAAGGCGGACATTACCAACCTTACTAGGAGAACACGCAGCCGGCTGCGGGCACTGATCATCACCGAACTTGGTTTACCAGTGACTCTTTGTGTGGTTATAATCGTGATTACAACAGTGCCATCAGGCACCGCACCGCACCGCCCCGCAAAACTCCGCCCTGCACCCCGGCCCTCGCCAACCGGTCCCCGGGACCAACATCCCCTACCCACAGAGGGGTCAACACCTAGCTGTGCCATTACACCACTCCCGGGAGCCCCCATACCTTCACCGCAGCGGTGGTGTCTACAATCACCACGACCCGTGGGTGGCGTCACGAACTTTACCAATACCGCTGCTTCGGCCGTGAACCATCCACCACACCACCCCTACCCGTAGTGCCAGCAAGATCACCCCCCTTTTCGGAGTGACGTGACCCCCGGTCCGGAGGCGCTTGAACCACCAACAACCCGAGCCCGGATCCGAGCGGCTCGGCAGGCAGCCGAGCCCCCAGGGCGGTACATATATACACACACACAATGGACAAAGTAAGTATTTGATACACTGCCAATTATGCAAATTTCCCATCTACAAAGAATGGAGAGGTCTGTAATTTTTATTGTAGGTACATTTCAACTGTGACAGACAGAAGCCCCCAAAAATCCTGAAAATCACATTGTATGATTTTGAAATAATTAATTTGCATGTTATTGCATGAAATAAGTATTTTGATACAATAGAAACACAGACTTTAATATTTGGTACAGTAACCTTTGTTTGTAGTTACAGAGGTCAGACATTTTCTGTAGTTCTTAACCAGGTTTGAACACACTGCAGCAGGGATTTTGGCGATTCCTCCATACAGATCTTCTCCAGATCTTTGAGGTTTCTGGGTTGTCACTGGGCAATATTGAGTTCCAGCTCCCTCTAAATATTTCTATTGGGCTCAGGTTTGGAGACTGGCAACTCCAGGACCTTGTAATACTTTCTACTGAGCCATTCCTTAGTTGCTCTAATGCTCTGGCCGTGTGTTTCGGTCATTGCCATGCTGAAAGACGCATCCATGATCCATCTTCAATGCTTTTACTGAGGGAAGGAGGTTGTTGGCTATAAAAATTTTGCAATAAATGACCCCATCTGTCCTCCCTTCCATACGATGCAGTCATCTGTCCTCTTTACATAAAACACCTCCAAAGTATGACGTTTCAACGGTTGGGACTGCGTTCTAGGGGTTGTACTCATCCTTCTTCTTTTGCCAAATATGAGTGGAGTTGATATCAAAAAGTTCTATTTTGGTATCATCTGACCACATAGATCATCCAGATGTTCATTGGTGAACTCCAAACAGGCTTGAACATGTGCTGGCATGAGCAGGGGGACCTTGCATGGCCTGCAGGATTTTAATCCGACGACATAGTGTGTTACTAATGGTAATCTTTAAGACTGCAGTCCCAGCTCTGTTTAGGTTGACCAGGTCCTCCCATGTAGTTCTGATTCCTGACCTTTCTCAGAATCATCCTTACCCCCAAGAGACAAGATCTTGCATGGATCCCCAGACCAAGTAAGATTGATAGACATCTTGTTTCTTCCATTTTCTAATAATTTCACCAACAGTTGTTGCCTTCTCCCCAAGCTGCTTGCTTATTGCCCTTTAGCCCATCTCAGCCTTGTGCAGGTGTTCAATTTTGTCATTAGTGTCCTCAGACAGCTCTTTGATTTTGGCTTGAGATGAGCGAACATGTTCTGCTCGCGTTCGTCAATGTCAGATTCAGTATGAATCTTGTTCTGTTCGTTCGGGCTCGACTATGTAAATACTTTGCTCAAAAGTCGGCAATGTTCGGTAACTGTTCGTTTGCAGAAAACTCACTCCTTGCCCCATCAAAGCTATGTCAAGTATTGGCATGGCTGTGATTGGCCAGGGAAATTACTTACAAAAAAAAGCAAAAGGGTTAAAGCACATACTTACCGAGTCTCCCCGTGGCTATAACTGCTCCCACAGCTGTACTTCCTTGACTGCTCATTATCTCTCATACATATTCACTGCTTACTGCAGCTACTAGTGTCTCTGATTGGCTTCAGTAAGACCCTGCCTCCAAACAACGTCTGTGATTGTTGGAATAACAGACCCTGTCTGTGGGTCTTTTTTCCTGATTTCAAATAAGTAAATAAATAAATAAAACAATTGGCATAAGGTCCCACGATCTATTGATACCAGCAGCCCCCAGCCATGTGCTTATCTTGGCTGTATATCAAAATAAGAGAAACTGCATGTGGCTTTTGAAAAAAAAAGAAATATATATTTAAATAAATAATTAAAAAATGGCATGCAGTCCCCGCTGTTTGATACCCAACCATGATAAAACCTAACAGCTGGTGGCTATTATTATTAGGCTGGGGAGACCCATGGTTATTGAGCACCAGAGCCCAAAAATATCAGCTTGCAACTGCCCAATATTGTCACATCCATTAGATCCGACAATGCCAGAACTTTACCCGGCTCTTCCCGATTGCCCTGGAGTGGTGACAATCGGGGTAATGAGGGGTTTATCACAGCTCACAGCTGCAACTATGCCCTAGGTTAGTAATGAGGAGTGTCTATGAGATCCCTCCATTACTAATCTATAAGTGAAAATAGATAAACACAAACACCGAAAAAATCCTTTATTTTAAAAAAATGACAATATAGCACCCACTTTCACCAATTTATTAACTCCTCAAAAACCCCTGAAGGTCCAACGTAATCCAGGCTCTGCTACATCTGAAGTTACAGCGCGCAGCCAAAGAACATGACCACCTGCTGTAACTTCAGGCAGAGAATAAACCACAGTGATGAGAGGTGACGTCACTCAGGCGAGCTGCAGCCAAAGCTGGAGGTTCCCACGGTGCTCCACCTGTGACCGCAGGTGAGATCACTGCGTTCACAGACCTGCATCTCCTGGCAGAAAACTGTGGGGTTCTTTTTGCCTAGAGACACAGATTTGGTGCTAAAATGTTTACACCATATTCCTGCACACAATCTACACCTCCTGGCAACAAATTGCATCACTGTTGCATACATTATGATACAGTATTGATGCAATTTTTTTGCCAGGAGGCGTAGATTGGATGCATGAATATGTTGTAGAAATTGCAGCACCAAATGTGCATCTCTTGGCAAAAAAAATGCACAAAATGGTTTTGATGCCGTTTCAATGCAGTTTTTATCCAGGAGGTGCAAATTTGGTGTTAAAATGTCTGCACCAGATTTCAGGACCAAATTTGCACTTCCTGGCAGAAAACTGCACCAAAACGGAGTCAAAACCATTTCTGTGCACTTGTTTTGCTAGGAGGTGCTGACCAACATATTCCTGCACCTTATCTACACCTCCTGGGAAAAAAGTGCATCTAAACCGCATCATAACGCATGCGACAGTAATGCATTTTTTTGCCAGGAGGTCAAAGATGGAGGGCTGTGGGAATCTCCAGCTGTGTCCGTGGCTAACCTTAGTGACGTCACCACTGATCAATGAGGCTCAGTCTTTGTCTGAAGTTACAGAGGCCAGTCATGTTCTATGACCGTTCGGTGTAACTTCAGATATAGCAGAGCTGAAATCGTTGTGGGACCTCATGTGGATTATGTCAGAACTGGGTGTTTTGGGGGTTAATAAAGTGGGGAAAGTGGGTGATTTTTTGGTGTTTGTGTTTATTTACTTTCATTTACAGATTAATAAGGGGGTCTCATAGATGCCTCCAATTACTAATCAAGGACTTAGTGGCAGCTGTGAGCTTCAATTAACTCCTTATTACCCTGATTGCCACCCCACCAGGGCAATCAGGAATAGTTGGGTAAAGTGCTTCTGCATCTAATGGATGTGACAATCTTGGGTGGTTACAGGCTGTTATTTTTAGACCTGGGGCTCAATATCCTTGGGTCTCCCAAGCCTAAAGGAAGTTTTACATGGTAGCGATATCGGTAATGATATTGCTATCGTGCGTACCCGCCCCCATCGTTTGTGCGACATGGGCACATCGCTGCCCATCGCGCACAAAATCGCGCTCCCCGTCACACGGCTTACCTGCCCTGCGACGTCGCTATGGCCGGCGATCCGCCTCCCTTCTAAGGGGGCGGGTCGTGTAGTGTCACAGCGACGTCACACGGCAGCCGTCCAATAGAAGTGGAGGGGTGGAGATGAGCGGGACGTAAACATCCCACCCACCTCCTTCCTTCCGCATTGCCGGTGGAGGCAGGTAAGGAGATGTTCGTCGCTCCTTCGGTGTCACACATAGCGATGTGTACTGCCGCAGGAACGAGGAACAACGTCGCTAATGAGAGGTGACCGATTTTTGGTTTTAGGACGACCTGTCCACGACAAATGATTTTTGCCACTTTTGCGATCGTTTTAGGTCGCACAAAAATGTCACGCTGCAATAACGTTAATGACGCCAGATGTGGGTCACTAACGACGTGACCCCGATGATAAAACATTAACGATATCTTAGCGTGTAAAGGCCCCTTAAGAATATAAGCCTCCAGCTGTTGATTTTTATCATGGTTGGGTATAAAACTGTGGGGACCGCACACCGTTTTTTAAATGTATTTAATTAAATAAAAATAAAAAAATTCTCTTATTTTGATACACAGCCAAGATAAGCGCATGGCTGGGGGCTGCAGCCTGTAGCCACGGGCTTTATCTATGCTGGTATCAATAGATGGGGGGACCATATGTCAATTGTTTTATTAATTTATTTTATACCACGATAGAGACCAGTAGACAGGGTCTGTGATTCCAACCAATCACAGATGCTGTTTGGAGGCGGAGTCTGAAAGCAGCCAATCAGAGACCCTGGTGGCCAGAGAAAACAGTTAATATGTATGGAAAAAAGAAGAAATCCAGCGCAGTTCCTTAGGATAAATTAAAAATTCAAATTTATTGTATATCCACTTTAAAAAATATCCGGTATACAGCATAGATGTGAATATAACCACACGGTTACAACATGGGACTACGCGTTTCGACGTTCTGTCTTAGTCATGTTCCCAAGTTAATATGTATGAGGATAATCAGGGGCTCTGGAAGTACAGCCACGGGAGTAGCTACAGCAGCGGGAGCAGTTGAGGCTGCTTTACACGCAACGATATCGCTAACGAGATATCGCTGGGGTCACAGAATTCGTGACGCACATCGTTAGCGATGTCGTTGCGTGTGACACCTACAAGCAACCGCTAATGATCGCAAAATAGTGAAAAATCGTTGATCGTTGACACGTCGTTCATTTCCCAAATATCGTTGCTCATTTTGGTCGCAGGTTGTTCGTCGTTCCTGAGGCAGCACACATCGCTATGTGTGACACCCTGGGAACGACGAACAACAGCGTTCCTGCGTCCTCCGGCAACGAGGGTGGAGTGCCGTTAATGTGGCTGCTCTCCGCCCCTCCGATTCTATTGGCGGGCTGCTGTGTGATGTCGCTGTGATGGCGCACGAACTTCCCCCTTACAAAAGAGGTTGTTCGCTGCCCACAGTGACGTCACTAGGAAGGTAAGTACGTGTGACGTGTACTAGCGATATTGGTTGCCACAGGCAGTGATTTGCCCATGACGCACGAACGACGGGGCAGGTGCGATCGCTAGCGACGTCGCAGCGTGTAAAGCGGCCTTTACAGTCGCGTTGAATGTCAGTAAGTATGTCATGCTTTATTTTCTTCCTTTTACAGCCCCCCTATACCATTTTACAACACATAAGTAGAGATGAGCGAACCGGCCGTGGTTCGGCTCGAGTTCGGTTCGTCGAACGGAGGTCTTGTTCGACGAACCGAACTCGAACCAATAGGAAATAATGGGAGGCAATCACAAACACATAAAAACGCATTATAAATGTACACATACAGTTAACAAACATTGCCATAACACTTACCGGTCCCCGCGATCCCTCCTGCACTCTGTCTCCTGCCGCTATTCCATCCGATGATTGCTGAATCCTCCTGGTGACCAGTCACGCGGCTATTATCTCATTGGCTACAGACTGGTCACATGACTATGACGCGTCATGTAGGACCTGTCATTGCACTCTCCGGTACACGGTGCACATTTGTGTATCGCCGTGTACCGGCGACATGCTCTAGCACACGGTCGACTCCCCGTTCCATTAGGGACCGGCTGACACAGCCGGTAATTAACAGAGATCACCGTTGCCATAGCAACGCAGTTAGCGGTGACGTCACCGCTAACCGCGGCTCCGGGAGCACCGTTGCTATGGTAACGCGTCTGTCATCGTTACCGCTGTTACCGCTAACAGCCAGCAGCACTGATCACTCACGGAGTGAAGGCTGCATGCTGCTTCCCGTGCAGCCTTCACTCCGTGAAGGCTGCACGGGAAGCAGCGTCTTCCCCCATGCAGCAGTGATGGAGCAGAGCTGCATTTGTTGAACGAGAAAGACAGAAGACCATGGATCGTGGAGGGCTGACAGGCGGTAATAAAGATGGAGTCTCTAATGTGTCTGTGTATTTATTTCTATTAAAGTATTTTTTCTCTGTGTGGTGTCTTTTTTTTAACCCTTTATTGGAGATTCTTAATGGCCGGGTCAAACGTGCCTGACATTAAGAATCTCTGGCTTAATACTAGCTAGTAAAACAAAGCTAGTATTAACTCATTATTACCCAACAAGCCACCTGGCTTCAGGGCTGTTGGAAGAGTTGGATACAGCACCAGATGATGGCGCTTCTATGAAAGCGCCATTTTCTGGGGCGGCTGCGGACTGCAATTCTCAGCAGAGGCGCCCAGAAACCTCGGGCTAACCTGTGTTGCTGATTCCAATCCCCAGCTGCCTAGTTGTACCCGGCTGGACACAAAAATGGGGCGAAGCCCACGTCATTTGTTTTTTAATTATTTCATGAAATAAGTGAAATAATTAAAAAAAATGGGCTTCCCTATATTTTTGGTTCCCAGCCGAGTACAAATAGGCAACTGGAGGTTGGAGGCAGCCCGTGGCTGCCTGCTGTACCTGGCTAGCATACAAAAATATGGCGAAGCCCACATCATTTTTTTGGTGGGCAAAAAACTTCTGCATACAGTCCTGGATGGAGTATGCTGAGCCTTGTAGTTCTGCAGCTGCTGTCTGCTCTTCTCCATACAGACAGACAGCAGCTGCAGAACTACAAGGCTCAGCATACTCCATCCAGGACTGTATGCAGAAGTTTTTTGCCCCCTGAAAAAATTATGTGGGCTTCGCCATATTTTTGTATGCTAGCCAGGTACAGCAGGCAGGTACGGCTGCCCCCAACCCCCAGTTGCCTATTTGTACCCAGCAGGGAACCAAAAATAAAGGGAAGCCCTTTTTTTATTATCTCATGAATTTCAAGAAATAATTAGAAAACAAATGACGTAGGCTTCGCCCCATTTTTGTGTCCTGCCAGGTACAACTAGGCAGCTGGGGATTGGAATCCGCAGCACAGGTTGGCCTGAGCTTTCTGGGCCCCACTGCTGCGAATTGCAGTCTGAAGCCGCCTCAGAAAATGGCACTTTCATAGAAGCTGTATCCAACTCTTCCAGCACCTGCCTGCTATACCTGGCTAGCATACAAAAATATGGCGAAGCTCACGTCCTTTTTTTGTAGTTTTTTGGCAAAAAAAATAAAAAATGCTTCCCTGGATTTTCCATTGCCAGTGAAGGTAACACCAAGCAGTGGGGGTTAGCAGCCAGTAGCTGCTTGGATTACCCTTAGCTAGCAATACAAAAAATGCAGCGGGACCCCATATAAATTTTTTTTAATTATTTATTTAAATAACTAAAAACAAAATGGGCTTCCCTGTATTTTGATTGCTGGACATCACAGTGCTGTAAAAATAAATCTTTAAAAAAATATGACGTAGCGCTCCACAGTATTTTTGATTCTCAGCGCAGATAAAGCATACAGCTATGGGTTGCCACCCCCATCTGCCTGCCGTTACCTTGGTTGGCAATCAAAATACAGGGAAGCCCATTAATTTTTTCTATTTAAAAAATAGTTAAAAAAAAAATGACGTTGGGTCCCCCATTTTTGATAGCCAGCTAGGGTAAAGCAGACGGCTGTAGCCTGAAAACCACAGCTGGCAGCTTTACCGTGGTTGGGGATCCAATGTGGAGGTCCCCCCAGGCTCTTTTTTTATAAATATTTTATAAATATTAATAATTACACAAAAAAAGTAGGGTCCTCCCCAAATTTGATCACCAGCCAAGGTAAAGCGGACAGCTGTGGTCTGGTATTCTCAGGGTGGGAAGGTCCATAGTTATTGGGCCTTCACAGCCTAAAAATAGCAGGCCGCAGGCACCCCAGACGTGGCGCATCCACTAGATGCGCCAATCCTGGCGCTTCACCCCAGCTCATCCCGTGCCCTGGTGCAGTGGCAAACGGGGTAATAAATCGGGTTGATACTAGCTGTAAGGTCACCTGACATCAAGCCCAGCAGTTTGTAATGTCATGGCGTCTATTAGATACCCAACATCATAAACTGTCAGTACTAACAAAAAAAAATCGACAAAAGAAATTTATTTAAAAAACAGTCCCCAAAACATT
Organism: Anomaloglossus baeobatrachus; assembly: GCF_048569485.1. Lineage (NCBI taxonomy): Eukaryota > Metazoa > Chordata > Amphibia > Anura > Aromobatidae > Anomaloglossus > Anomaloglossus baeobatrachus. The sequence goes on from NC_134358.1 coordinate 55,854,247, forward strand.
TCCTCTTTCACCAATTTATTGTAAGAAAAAAAATAAAGGGGTCCCACGACGACTCTGGACCGTCTAGAATATGGGGGGGAGACACTCAGGGAACGTATCCCCCATTTTCTAGGAGTGCAGACCCTTCATGTGAGGAGTGTGGGTGCAATGAATCTGCACTCACTCTCCCCGGGTCCACCGCAGCAGAGTCCATGTCGTAATGGTTGCTACCAAAGCTGCAATGCCCTGCTCATGAGGTAAGGGCATGCCTAATCAGGAGAACTATTCTACATTTCCAAATATTGGTATTTGCTGATATTATTGCTATTCCACCTACTATATATTGGGGATAGGATCTTGGAGATGGAATACCCCTTTAAGTCCAGTTATCCAGCTGAATGAATACTTAACAACAGAGCTCGCTATTTAGATGTGTTTTCTTGTGGTGTATAACGGACTCTCATGTTTGGTAGTCGTTCAGCAGGGAAACTATAAAAGCAAATCCCTCCATTTGGAAATGTAGTATATAGCTCTCCTGATCAATTATGTTCCTTACCTCATGAGCAGGGCATTGCAGTAATAATAATAATTTATTGATTTATATAGCGTTATTAATTCCATAGCACTGTATGTCTTTGGAGTGTGGGAGGAAACCGGAGTACCCGGAGGAAACCCACGCAAACAAGGGGAGAACATACAAACTCCTTGCAGATGGTGTCCTTGGTGAGAATTGAACCCAGGACCTCAGTGCTGCAAGACTGCAGTGCTAACCACTGAGCCACCGTGCCACCCATTTAGCTTACAGATGCATAACCACCACTCACTGTGTCTGAACACAGGAAGCTGAGCTGACAGCCGCTCTGTGCATGCGGCAGTGTCTATTGTGAAGGAGAGGGCCGTGGGGGGATCAACGCTGCACAGGTACCGTGGGACACCGGGGAACACCGGTGGGGTTATAGGGGGTGACCTGGTAGGGCCTGGGGAGAAGTTTTCTGTCGCATGTGTCATGGCACATGCGACAGAAATCAGAGGAGTAGGGTGAATGCGGCTGGCGCGCAGCTGTGCTCGCGGCCATCTTGGATTTCTGGGAGGGCATCAGGGGGGGGCACTTTGGCGACACCGGGGGACCGAAGGGGACCAGGGAGGAGATTTATCATGTTTGTTCATGCCAGATGGGAGATAAATAATTTTTTACCGGCGCTGTCATTTACTGTAACGTGATCATCGTTATACGGTGTATACCTGTGATCACGTGAGCGGGGACCGGAAAAAACGTCCTGAATCATGATCTCCAGGGTCTCAGCTAGCCCTGAAACCCCGAAGATTTTCTGACACTGGGGGCATTATTCACTTACTTCTGCCTGCTGTTTATAAACGGCAGATCAGAATAAGGCTACATTCACACGACCGATCCATTTTTGTGGTCTGCAAAAAACAGTCTGTTTTTTTTCACGGGTGCATCTGTGTGGCATCCGTTTCCGTTCCGTAGACGGTCCGTATGTCATCTGTTTGTCATCCGTGTGCCTTCTGTTTTTTTTGTGTACTGCAAAAAAACTGAAGGAGGGAAAATACATAAATTTACCCAGGATCCATAGCTTCATCCTACATGAGGCGGTCACATGTTCACTCCAGTGCCATTTTCTACTGCTTTTCACAGCGTAGAGCGCTCTGGTGATTTTCTTGTGCTTGTGCACTTCATATCAGTCTTTTCTGTCATTATAATGGTAGAAAGACACATAATGTCCCACTCTCCTGCATTTTGTAATTTTGCACCCTTTGGTGCCTTTCATGTGGCACTAAGGGGTGCTTAGCTTTGTATTTAGCCAAAAAATGAAAAAAAAAAAATGACGTAGCGTTCCCCCTATTTTTGTAGCCAGCTAGGGTAAAGCAGACGGCTGCAGCCTGCAGACCACAGCTGGCAACCTCACCTTGGCTGGTAATCCAAAATTGAGGGCACCCCACGCTGTTATTTTAAATTAAATAAATAATTAAAAAAAAAAAACACGTAGGGGTCCCCCCAAAATTGGATCACCAGCCAAGGTAAAGCAGACAGCTGGGGTCTGATATTCTCAGACTAGGGAGGTCCATGGTTATTGGACTCTCCCCAGCCTAAAAATAGCAGGCCGCAGCCGCCCCAGAAGTGGCGCATCCATTAGATGTGCCAATCCTGGTGCTTCGGCCCAGCTGGCAAACGGGGCGGTGGCAAACGGGGTAATATATGGGGTTAATACCAGATGTGTAATGTCACCTGGCATCAAGCCCTGGGGTTGGTGAGGTCAGGCGTCTATCAGATACCCGACATCACCAACCCAGTCAGTAATAAAAAAAAATAGACGATAAACACATTTTTATTTGAAAAAACACTCCCCAATACATTCCCTGTTTAACCAATTTATTAGAAAGAAAAACAAATCCAGGTCTGGTGTAATCCAAGGGGTTGCCATGACGATCCACACTGTCCCAGTCAATGAAGAGCAGGATGTTCCCCATTTGCTGCGAGAGCAGTGCAGTGACCTGAGCTAACATCAATGGGTCAGCCCAGGTCACTGCAGGGGATGACAAGTGCTGCTGTCAGCGAGGTACATTACCTGCGCTGATCTCCTGCACTGCTGACAGCACCTGTCACTGAGTTCAATGACCGCCGCCTTCACAGCCAAGTATCGCGAGAGGCCCGTGACGTCACCGCTAGTCAGTCTCGGGTCGGAAGCGAGAAAAGGTGATGGGACTTCATCACCGCAGGTAAGCCGAGCGGGACCATGTGTGCAGAGTGCAGGTGGGCGGAGCCATGTGTGCAGAGTGCAGGTGGGCGGAGCCATGTGTGCTGGGGGCGGAGTGCGAAGTGGGTGGCGCTGAGGACGTCAGTGTCGTGGACTGCTTGGCTGGGGACAGGTGAGTGTGAGTGTGAGTGTGTGTGTGTGTGTGTGTGTACATGCCGCGTACAGGAGTGGGCGGAGTGAGCTGAGCGGGGAAGTGTGGGCTTCCTGCACGTAACTAGGATAAACATCGGGTTACTAACCAAAACGCTTTGCTTGGATACCCGATGTTTATCATGGTTACCAGCTTCTGGCAGGCTGCCAGCGATGGCTCCTGCACACTGTAGCTGTAAAAAGCCCTGCTTTTTGCTGCTAGAACCGTTCTCGAACGTATCTAGAACTATCAAGCTTTAGCAAAAAGCTCGAGTTCTAGTTCGATCTAGAACACCCCCCAAAATCACTCGAGCCGCGAACTGGAGAACCTCGAACCGCGCTCAACTCTACACATAAGTTTGGCCTCCCATTGAATTCAATCGGCTCGGTATTTTCAACAAATAGGTTTGCTGGTGAACACCAGGAGGCTCGGTAAATATCGACAAACTGAACTTTGAAAGGTTCATTCATCTCCAGTCTTGGCCTTGGTGGAGAGGTTGGAGTATGATTGATTAAATGTGTGGACAGTTGTCTTTTACATAGGTACACATGAATATATGTAGCTTAATCAACTCTAGGCAAAAAAAAAAATGGAAAGGCTAGTGCCGCTCAATTCAAGACAGATTTTGCCTAGGGAAAAGTTTGGCAGGATACATCCGTATCACATTTACATTAGCACAGATATATTTTAGTTACCTGTACAATTCTACAGTGTGTGTTATATGTCAGATTTGCACATGGTTACCATACTTATAAGTAGGTCCATTCCTGGTCACATATAATGCATTAGTTAGTACTGTATATTCTGTATTATTAAAACCATCTATATATTGGCATCTAGGCCTCAGAGATACAATGCAGCATTCCATATATTAGTTACATTAATAAGAAATGTTGAAATATCCTTCACTGATAACAAGTGAGATAATTATGGATCCTTGCAGACACCGGGGCATCATGACATCGTATCAGTGACGATTTATTACAGGAACAGTTCTTCAGTGACAGAGATAGAATCATCACAGTTGGCCCTATTGGACCTTCATTAGAGTTATGAAACAGAAGCAGAGTATCGGTCCCTGCTTAAATCTACAATCCAATTACGACAATGAACTGCACTAGGTGTGATTGACGGAGGTGACAAGTTCCTTGTAACACAAGGACCTCAGAAGAGCATTAAAGAAAGCAAAGCATAAATACAAGGGAAATGTGGTTATACATAGGAAGAAAAGGAAAAAAAGAAATGTCAGATATTCTGCCTTTTGTTTCTATCGTATCTTTATGACAAATCATGATCATTATATAAAATTATCTTTCTAAAACAAATCTTGAGTCCATTTATTGTGGCATTAAATAAAATTACACTTAAAAATGCGCCAAAACAGCTTTTTACTTACTTTTTTAATTTTTACTCATTTTTATTTTGCTTAATTTTATGTTAAAAAAAGCACTTCAGAAGTTCATAGTAAAATTAGACAAGTGATGTTATTAACACTAGAACTACTGGACTCATGACACCTATATAGAAATACATAGTGCAAAGTAGTCAAAATGACTACCTCAGTAGTTCTAGTGTTAAATCCCATTTTAGCCTTCAGCAGCTGGAGTTGCCCATTAGATATAGTACAACCAGAAATATTGTAACCAAGAGCAGAAGTCACATTTTGTATCTATTTGTTTTCTTTGCATTTCTTGTATATATATATATGTACTGCCCCGCGCTCGGCTGCAGCCGAGCCACTCGGATCCGGGTTCGTTGGTGGGTGGCTCGAGCGCCTCCGGACCCGGGGTCTCTTCACTCTGAAAGGATGCTGGCGCTACGTAGGGGGGTGGTAGGTAGGTGTACAGCCGAAGCCGTGTTTGAGTTCGTGACGCCATCCACGGGATGTGGTGAAGGTGTAGATACCACCGCTGCAGTTATGGGACACCCGGGGGAGATGGTTATGCAGCAAGATGTTAACTCCTCCGTGGGCAGGGATGATGGCCCCAGGACCCGCTGGGGAGAGCTGGGCGGTGCAGGGTGGTGCTCGGCCGGATAGCACTGTGGTACTCACTGTGATTGACACACACAAGTCTCTGGTAAACAAAGTTGATGGTGGTCGGTGCCCGCAGCTAGCTGCATCTGGTCCCCCCACCCGGTTTGGTGGTCTTTGCCTTTCTCCTGCACCGTGTAGTGTATATGTAGACTGCCTTCGCTTCAGCAACGGGAGTCCGCTCCCCGGCGGTATGTGTGTCGGGAAAGCCCGTTTGCCCGCAGACGCTGGCCCGTGGGATCTCTCTGCCTGTGCGGTGGCTTTCTATCCCCCTCGGTGGGCTGTTGTCTTCAGTCGTGACTCGGGTGGGAAAGGACCTATAGTCCAGACCTCAATTCGTGAATTAACTCGGTCCAGTGGCTTCTGGACCTCGTTTCAGGGTCTGAGTACCCCCCTGTGCGCTCCGGTTTCCAGTCGGTTCCCCGAGTCGGTACCGGTGGGCCACTATCCTGTCCCGGTCCACCACGGTTCCACCTGGCCGACTTCCCAGCTCCTGCAGGCTAGGCCACCGTGTGCCTCCTAGCCAAAGTACCAGGGCTACGACCCTGGCACCTGTCAGTTTCCGCTGCAGACCTGTCACCACAGGCCTGCTGCACTTCACTCCTGACTGAAGTCTACTTGACTGACAACTGACTGTCTTTCCTGCCTCAGGCCTTCTGAACTCCTCGGTGGGTGTGCCAACTGCCTGGCTCCGCCCCCCGGTGTGTCCATTAAGCTCTGAGGGAGGTTACTAGGGTGTATGTGTTTGGCTGATGTTACCTAATGTGGGACTGGTGTTGTGTGGGGCGCTATCTGTGACTACCTTACAGATAGCTATCTGTACCTACATTACAGAGGATAACCATCTCTGCGACACATACCTCCCATCGACTATAGGACCAGTAACCCTGTTACAATATATATATATATAGATATATATATATATATATCTATATATATATAGATATATATATATATATATATATATATCTATATATATATATAGATATATATATATATATATCTATATATAGTATATATGCGAGTTTGTGCCAGATGCTCCCTAGACAAACACTCCATAACCTAAAGCAAGCCTGCATTACATGTTACGATTTCGCATACGATATCGTAACATGTAATGCAGGCTTGCTTTAGTTTATGGAGTGTTTGTCTAGGGAGCATCTGGCACAAACTCGCATATATACTATATATACTGGTCCTATAGTCGATGGGAGGTATGTGTCGCAGAGATGGTTATCCTCTGTAATGTAAGCCCGGGAGTAAGCTCCAGTACATGTAGTGCTGGGAGAATATTAGGAGAATATTAGGGCCGGGTTTTACGAGCAGCCGGAGAGATGGGTGGGTCTGGCTGCTCACATACCTCCACTTCTGGGTCTGGTTGTGGATATAAAAGGAGACCAGGAGTCTCATAGGGTGTCTGTGTTTGGGGATTGCTGGACTCTAACAGAGAGGAGCTCTGTGTGAAAGTGGACTGTTTATGCCGAGCGGGCACGCCCGCAGTGACACGGACTTATTGGGGTTTGTTTTTTTTGTTGTTTTATGCCTTTGTGGCCGAAAAGGCTTGCTTTATGTTTCTGCTGAAGCAGGTTATGAGACTTTTAAAATAAACCTGCTGGACTTTTCTAATGAAACCGTTCCTGTCCTTACCTCAACACGCAGCCAAGTGAGTAGCCTTGTTACAATATATATATATATATATATATATATATATATATATACACAGCTATAATAAGCATTTTACAGGAGCTGCGGTGCTATATTTTTAGCACTGCATTGTCCAACAAACCGGAGCTTTAAACCTTTATAATATATTTTTCTTTAATGCAAAATTTTAGATTATGTCAAATTATCATTTAAAAAAAATGACTAACATTAAAAAAAATTTCCATTTACATATAAAAATAGACATTTCTGCTTAAAATCTATCTGCAAGATTAAAAAGTCACAAAGTGTTGGGTCTTTCCTTTAGAGACACAGCCATATTGGTTTTAGTCATCTTTCTGATAAAACATTTACTCAGGGCAATGATTATATGACATCTGAAGATTTGCCGTCAGGAGTCATAATACCTTTTTAGAAAAGATATTGGAGCGAATGAAAATTTATATTCTCAGTGGAAAATAAAAATCTACTCTGCAGACAGATGTGTGGCGTCTCAAAGGGATTAACAAAATGTATTCTACCCTATAATTAGCTACTTATCATACATGCATACTGTCCTCGGTGATTTGTTCCTAGCATGATTTTAATATCTGAAACAATAAAATTTTGCAAAGTGGGAGAAGTCTGAGAAATAAAATTCTCATCAATGTGCCTTTTAACCTTTTAATGTATGGGATTTTGAAAATGCACCTTTAAAGACAATGAAGCCAAGTTTGTGAAGGGTCAATCGACAAAAAAATCTATGGATTAGTAGAATTTCTCGGACATTTTAACTGCAGGGAAAATGTACTATGTACTATTCTATTATGGCCATTCAAATTCTCATACAGGAGTATCTTAAAAATTGTAGGAACTGTTATATGACTTTTACTAGCGATGAGCGAATCAAATTGATTTTCCTGAATTCCGCGATTTCACAAAAATTGAATACTTTTAAGATTTGATTGGCAGTTCACAAAATAAAGTCTTCACCCTGCACCATTTCCCACCATGCTGAAGCATCAGAGAATTGGATATCATGATTTTGTGGCTTTCCCATAATGCCTTGCAGCTATGAAATGTAGCGGATTATCGAACCTTGTGCAGTAGTGGTCAGTACCTGGGATATTACAAATCAATGATTCTCTGTGGAGCACAATTTGTGGGGCAGAGGCATTTAAAATCTCCAGAGTCACTGGGCAAGTCATTCTCTTAAGTAGAGTGTAAGCTCTTATGGTCAGCTGGGTCCTCTCTCTTTCTTTCTGTCCTGTAGAGTGTAAGCTCTTATGCTCAGCTGGGTCCTCTCTCTTTCTTTCTGTCCTGTAGAGTGTAAGCTCTTAAGATCAGTGGGGTCCTCTCTCTCCTTCTCTTAAGCTCTTATGATCACCAGGACTCGCTTTCTCTCTCTCTGCCTCCTGTAGAGTGCGGTCCTGTCTCTCTATTTCTGTCTCTCTCTCTCCTGTAGAGTGTAAGCTCTTATTGTCAGCAAGGATCTCTCTCTTTCTCTCTTTTCTGTAGAGTGTAAGCTCCTATGGTCAGCGGGGTCCTCTCTATCTCTCCTGTAGAGTGTAAGCTCCTATGGTCAGTGGTGTCCTCGTCTCTCTCTCTCTCTCTCTCTCTCTCCTGTAGATTGTAAGCTTTTATGATCACCAGGGCTCTCTCTCTCTCCTTCCTGTAGCGTGAGATCCTGTCTCTCTATTTCTGTCTCTCGCTCACAGAATGTAAGCTCTCATGGTTAGCAGGCATCCTCCCCTTTTTCATTCCTGTACAGTATAAGCTCTTATGGTCAGTGGGGTCCTCTCTCCTGTAGAGTGTAAGCTCTTATGATCAGCGGTGTCCTCTCTCTCTTGTACAGTGTAAGCTCTTATGGTCACGGGGTCTTCTCTCGATTTCTCTCATGTAAAGTATATGCTCTTATGATCAGCGTAGACGTCTCTCTCTGCTGTAAAGTGTAAGCTCTTATGATCAGTGGGGTCCTCTTTCTCTCTCCTGTAGAGTGTAAGCTCTTATGATCAGTGAGGTCCTTTCTCTCCTGTACAATATAAATTCTTATTCCAAAGAAAAAAACAAAGGATCAAACACTTCTAAAAAACTTGAGACTTAATTCTATGATTAAAACTTGGCACATAAAAAGAAAGATATATGTGGTTTATGCATTTCAAAGCAGGAATGCCTCTTAATCATAACCTAAGGGTACCAGACGTACCATGCCTGGCCCACATGTTCAACTTATTGTTTCATTGCTTTCTGAAACCCTACCTAGATTTACTTGAGATACTTGTCAAGGTATGCTGCATGTACTCATTTCCACAAGTCAGCTACAGCTGCCGCCATTCTGGCAGTAGTGCAGCAGTGCCCATGCACAGGAACTCAACATTGCATACGTTGGCAGGGCTTTGTGAGCAGCAGAGTGCAGTATTAGAACACCAGCTACAACATGCTTGTCAGTATTCCATTCAGTCTCCCCACCTAAGAAATGAAAAATGTCCATGCATGTCTGAAATCTGTGTGGCTGTCCAAAACTTTAAGGAATCAACCAAGAAGGTAAGCGTGGATGACACCATACTCAGTGTAACCATCCCACATCTGTGTTAAATGTTCACTGCTCACAATTATAGAGGAAGCTCTGCATGCAGTGGGGTGCGAGACACTACTCCTGAAGGTAGAACAGTGCAGTGGTTGGGTGGCAGGTAATCCATAGTCTCGGAGTCACAATATTTTTAAAGTTGTACCAGAATTGAATCCCAGTCCCCCTCTATATCTTTTCCAGGGTGTACTTCAATGCCTCATTGTAAGTTTTGCTAGTCTTCACACTGAATGCATAGGCTTTCCTAGTTTTGAAGTCAGAATCATTTTAACATTATACCAGAATGGAATCACAGTCCCCCTCTATGTCTCTTCCAGGGTGTACTGCAATGCCTCCTTGGCATTTTTGCTAGACTTCACACTGAATGCATAGGCTTTCCTAGTTTCAAAGTCAGAATCTTTTTAGAAGTATACCAGGATGGAAACACAGTCGCCCTCTATGTCTCTTCCACTGTTTATTGCAATGCCTTCTTGTAAGTTTAGCTAGGCATCTCTGTGAGTGCATAGGTTTTACCAGTGTGGGAGTTACAATCTTTTTAAAATTGTACCAGAAATGAATCAGAGTCTTCCTCTATGTCTCCTCTAGGGTGTACTGCAATGCCACCTTGTAATTGTAGCTAGTCCTCACACTGAATGCAAAGGTTTTCCAAGTTTGGGAGTCAGAATGTTTTTAAAACGGTACCAGAATTGAATCACAGTCCTTCCTCTATGCCTCTTGCTGGCTCTATTGCAATCCCTTCTTGTAACCTTAGCTGGGTCTCTCTCTGAGTGTATAGGCTTTCCCAGTTTGGGAGTCAGAATGTTTTTTTAACATTTTTAAAATTGTACCAGAATTAAATCGCAGTCCCTTCTCTACGTCACTTTGCTGGCTGTATTGTAGTCCCTCCTTGCCATTTTAGCTGGGCCTCACAATGAGTGCATAGGTTTTCCCAGTTTGGGAGTCAGAATGTTTTTAAAATTGTACCAGAATGGAATTATTAATGGCTGTATTGCAATCCCTTGACATTTTAGCTATTCCTCTCATTGAGTGCATAGGCTTTCCTGGTTTGAGAGGCAGAGTGTTTTTTTATATTGTATCAGAGTTTAATCAGAGTCTCTCCTCTACATCTCTTACTGGTTGTGTTGTAGTCCCTCCTTATGTTTTTTGGGAGTCCTTGCACATTGTACATAAACTTTACTACTGTGCGAGTCCCATTCCTTAATAATTGTAAGAAAAATATGTCCTGAGGCCCTCCTCTACCTGTCTTACAGGGTGTATTGCAGTCCATCCTTTTAATTTTTGGACAAGCCATTCACTTTTTGCATAGACTTTACGAGCCTCAGAGTTCCACTCCTTAAAATTTATTACAAAAAATGTCTGAGGAGCTCCTCTACATGACTTCCAGGGAGGATTGCAGTCCCTCCTTATATTTTTTAGTGCATAAACTTTACTAGTGTAGGTGTCCAGCTCCTTAATATTGGGAAACAAAATTGTATTCTGAGGCTATAATCTATGTGTTTTTAGGGTGTATTCCAGTAAGTCCTTGTAATTTTTGGATAAGCCTTGCATTTATTTCATAGGCTTTACCAGTCTAGGAGTCCCAGTCCTTAACAATGGGGAAAAAATTGTATTCTGAGGATCTCCTCAGTGTGCCTTTCAGGATGTATTGAAGTCTCTCCTTGTAACTTTTGGATAAGTCTCGCACTTAGTGCATAGGCTTTACCAGTCTAGAGTCTGCCTTCACGACCTTGGACGTACTAGTGTAACCTTGGATATGTCCCATGGCATGCGAGCCATCATCTTTCCCTGCACATGTTGGCTGATGTCATCAGCCGACTTGTGCCTCTAATATCAGGGGACAGAGATCCACCCACCGATGTTAACAGGTTACATGCTGCGGCAAATCTCTGACAGCAGGATTTCCCACACGCCGACGGGAAGCAAGCCATTTCACACTCCCATCAGTGGCCCCTTAATCTTGGGGTGTAATGGGTTGTGATGACAGCCAGAGATCAGCTGATGACCCCTGTCACTTCCCGTGAAGGCCTACTGCTTGCTGGAGTTCATAGGAAGTCAGTATTTCTGCTATACAGAGCAGTGATTATATACTGCTCTGTGAAGCACAAGCGATTCGAAGAGTGCAGGTTCACGTCTCTTAAGGGGACTAACAAAAATAATATAAAGTGGAAAAAGAAAGTTTAAAAAATATGAAAAAATATAAAAACACAAGTTCCAATCACCCCCCTCTGCCCCATTGAAAATGAAACAATAAAATATATATATATATATATATATATATATATATATATATATACATATCTGTATACTTTATTACACTTTAAGGGGTTAACAATAACAGGAGAGGGGGTAATTGAAGTATTTAAAATGCATTCTTAAAAATATTGTTGAAAGAACAAAGAAGGGGAAGAGGAATGGAAGAAAGGGTGTATATGTATGTATATATATATATATATATATATATATATATATATATATATATATATATATATATATATATATATGGGGTTGCTGAGTTCAGAAATATCCAATCTATCATATCATAAAATAAATTAATCTAATCAGTAAATAGTGTAACGAAAACAAAAACGCAAGAATTATGGTTTTTTGGCACCCACAATATTGCAATAAAATGTAATAATTAGCAATCAGAACATCGGATCATTGTATATAATTTTACAACAAATTGCATCCTTGGTCAGTGCAGCTTAGACCTTCACATCACAGGAGTACCCCCGCTCTACACTATTAAAGGATTGGTCTGAAACCTTAATGCTTTGGGGGATGAAGGTGCTGCAATATTTAATCTTTTCACGTTAGGCAGAAAGATACTTTTTTTTCCGACAGTGATATAATTTATTCAATTTATTATACGTGATGATTTTCCAAATAATACACTTACGTCTTAAGAACTTTATGCCAAAAGGAAATTCCTTTTTAAGCCAGAGACGAATATAAGTATTTGGTGTACACTGTTTTTCTCATAAGTAGCGGGATTTAGAATGAAAACATTTCTTGAGTATTTTAGGACAATAGACAAAGGACCTAATGTCTTTACAACAAGTAACATTTGGAAGGTGTGATAATACAGTATATATCTTAAACAAGCAAATAATGTCACCGTTTTTTTAAGTATGAGATCTAAACAAATTTACAGAATCACATGACTTTTAAAATAACATAATAAAACAATTATTCCTCTAATAAACATGATGAATCATTCTAGATTCCTTAAGTTGAAACCAAAGTGTCCGGGACCACAGACACAAAATGGTTAACCCAAACTGACTAGGGCAAGCCGCTCACTAATCAGAATCCCGAGGTACGCTGAAACCCTTTAAACACTTCACAGGGATCTGGATTTACTGCAAGGTTCAGGAGATTGCTGCCAATGGAAAGGCTACAGTCCACAGATAGGGAAGTTGCCAGGCAGGGTCAAAAACAGGAAGTCAGCAAGGTACAAAATCGGAAGGCAGGAGGAATGTCCAGAAAATAGGCCGAGGTCAAAACCAAGATGTCAGGCAAGGTACAAAATCAGCAGGCAGGAGGATCTTCAGGAAAACAGGCCAAGGCCAAACAGAGAACAAAACAGCAAGGTGTGAATGGTACTAGTAAAGGGTGTAGCTCCAGCCAAATACAGGACTATATCTCGCATAGAACAGCAGACTACTGAAGATATAAAAAGGGTGTGGTGCCTTCCCATTGGCTGGAGTAGGAGTTGATAACATCATCTGAAAGGCACACACCCGTACAGTCAGCCAATGGTACTACAAATCCCAGCCAGATCAAGCTTAGTGGATGGGCGGTAACTGTGCCAACCAGAGCTACTGGTACTGACTTCTCCCCCATGACTAGCACCGTCTACACATGACTAATGTTCCCAGCTCAGAAATCAGCAAATCCTTGCAGCGCACATAGAGTAACTGCAGACATATCATTTTAGACCTGACAATCTCTTTAATTAGAGTTATAGTTCTGAATTAGCATGATTATGTGGTGCCCCTGAGTGTCAGGAGCCACAGGGTACTACATCTAACCCCGGATTCCTGGAAGACAAGTGCTGGTAAACACCACAACACACACACACACAAATCCACACCCTTTTCCCCAGACTGGGTAACAGGCTAGAGATGACATGACGGGTGGTCACCTATAGGCTGGGAAGCATCCAATCCACTAGTCAAAAACTTGGCAGGAGGGGCTAGTCAGTGGGGTGATGGGAGATGGACATCTTGCCAGACATTCAGTCTGTAGATGTGAAGTGAGTAAGACGTTCAGTCAGAAGTCAACATACCGACAGGAGGTGTGAAGTGATTACTGAGTAAAACGAAGTATGGTTGCCAGGTAGAGTACGGAGCAAGTACTCACTGGACCGAGCACTGACGGTGTACAGAGCCCTAGTTCAGGAAGACGCTTCAGGCTCAGCTGATAACAATCTGCCCGGTGAGCGAATCATCAAGGACCATACCGATGTTAGTGTCCGGGACACACAAGCAGAGAAGGAACCTGGGAATGGGGACAGAGGTTCGACCCAATAGAGGTTCAAGCTGCCTGACGTATGGGCCAGGATGGAGACAACAGAAGTGGGACCCCAAAAACGCACCAAGCCATGGGGATCCACCAACTACTACAGGGTGCATGGAAGTAAAACTTACCAGTTCACTACACCAGCACTGTAACAAAGGGAATACCGGATTGGTAAAGACCAGCACAAACCGGGTACCAGCAACTCCAAACCCGTGAGTAAAGCACAAGTTAAACCGCAGCCCCTGTGTTGTCTGAATTCTTTCTACACCTTTGCACCTATAGACTAAAACCACCATCATCCTCCCCTGGGGCCTAGATTTACTTGCGGAGGGCCATCACACGTAAGCTGCCCAATACCACCAGCACCAGCAGTGAGAGACGTTGCAGCGGCGGCTTTCCCCATATAGCCGCATTCCGCAAGTGGCGTCACGAAAAACATTATTTTTATTTTTCCCTTGTACAAATCCCCTTTTTAAGCGACCCCCAGGGTCACGGAACCGGGCAATGACCACCCAGTGAACTGTCCCAGTAATATACCACCCGGGACCGAGTACCCCAAAGCCCTGGGGTGCGTCAATTATAGGTGTAGAAACCTTAGCTCAGAGACTTGTATTGAGAGCTTCTTAACATGTAAAGCGGGCTTTACACACTACGATATATCTCACGAGATGTCGGCGGGGTCACGTCGTAAGTGACACACATCCGCCATCGTTAGAGATATCGTAGCGTCTGACAGCTATGAACGAGCATAAATACTGACCTTCTCGTTCATCGCTGACACGTCGCTCATTTTCTAAAAATCGAGCGTCCGGTTGTTCAATGTTCTCGAGGCAGCACACATCGCTCCGTGTGAAACCCCAGGAACGATGAACACAGCTTACTTGTGTTCCGCCGGAAATGCGGAAGGAAGGAGGTGGGCGGGATGTTTACGTCCCGCTCATCTCCGCCCCTCTGGATCTATTGGCCGGCCGCTGTGTGACGTCGCTCTTACGCCGAACGTCCCTCCCCCTTCAGGAAGAGGATGTTCGCCGCCCACAGCGAGGTCGTTTGGAACGTAAGTGCGTGTAACGGGGGTGGTTACAGGATTGTGCAACACGGGCAACAAATTGCCCGTGCCGCACAAACGATGGGGGCGATCGCAAATGCAATCGCACAATTAATTGTAACATGTAAAGCAGGCTTAAGTGTATGCTGCCAATAAATAAGTGCTCTATTGAAATTCAAATTAGCCAGCTTTGCCATTTTTTCCACAAAATTTTTATTTGTGGTGAATCACTTCACCTCCTATTTCATAACTGCAAAGACTATAATTGCCCAGAAAATATGCGCATATTACTTTGAGGTATCATAGGACTGTATTAAGCCTTTTTGATCACTTTGCTACAAACACATCTTTATGTCCAGATTACCTCAAACTATCTGACTAGGGAAAAATGGTTAGTAACTCGTGGTAACAAAATAACTAACAATCACACTGCAGTAGCAGACTTATGAGGCTAAATTTAAAAAATGGTCCAAAAATTATCCTTTGGCACGGATAATTCCTGCCTTGCTGGTGTTTAGACATCAGTGGTGCAAATGCAAAAAGCTCTGGCTTTTTTATATAAAGGAGTGCAAAAATTAAAAAGGGTGTGCAACCAAAGTTGAGGGTGTCAACAATTTTGTCCGGCCCATTTTTGGAGTTTTGTGTGAATTTATGTCCAATTTGCCTTTTATTCTTGTTTTTTATGTTGTTCTGTTACATTTGCGACCGGTGTAGGGGCAGTGAGCGGAATTAGTGGACCCACTTGACCACAGGGGAAACTGGGCTTACCTTTTGATAGGAAGGACTTTACTAAAGGCTACTTTACACACTGCGATATTGGGCGCGATCTCATCGTATGTGCGTCACGCCCTGTTCGTTAGTGCGATGTGTGTTCATCGCTGTGGGTCCATGTTTTAGTCGTGTGCTTACGGTCACATGTCGCAATCTCTTTTATATTCACCTTCAAAGCTATCTCGTTTCCCGATGTAATGAGGAACATAATCATCGTTGTGTAGCGGTCTCACCGCATGGATTTCCAATTGTCATGGCGATATGGGCGTTGGTTCCCCACACAAAGTGCATCTTGATGTATTAGAATTGTAAACTCGCTACGCCCCTTCTTGCCTCTACTCATTTGTTTAATCAGTGCTATAGATTTTCATTGGATGTTGGTAGTATAAATGTGCGCAGATGCGTGTTCATTCTTCCAGCTTTTGTCTACCCATTAGCGTTTGTCCTCGCACAAGGGAATTTTGAAAAAACCTGTCATCTGGACTTGCGATTCTTTGCTGCAAGGTATGTGTTATAGTATTTACTCTTTTTTCTTTTTTTTTCAATTTATTCTTAATAACTTTAAATTTTTTTTTTTAAAATCAGTGTTTGTACTGATTTTTCTCCAATTTAATGTTTTTCAGATGTGTACAAATAAGGAGGAATTCCTACGTGAATTCATAGAGGTGTACCAGACGCAAACACCCTTATGGAAAATTAAATCCCCCGAGTACAGCAATAGGCAACTTAAAAAGGATGCGTACCTTAAAATGATAGTAATATATGACAAATACCATCCTAATCAAAAAGGGACTGAGGATCTCGTGAAAAGAAAAATACAGGCAATACGCACAGTTTATAAAAAAGAACTGAACAAAATAGAGGAATCCAAACGTTCTGGTGCTGGCACTGGTGATGTCTACGTCCCAACGCTCTGGTATTTTGATTTATTGAATTTCACAAGGGACCAGGAGCTTCACAGGCCATCAACCAGTAGCCTCAATATTGGTGGTGATATTCCCCCAGATGCTAACAATGAAGTGATTATATCAGAGGTATAATTTTTATTATTGTCATAATTTGTCACAAAAAATTTGTGTTGGTTTTAATTATAATGAAATGAACATTTGTATACTTTTCCATATATGTAAAAGTATTCAAATGTTTTACGAAAGAATTATTTAAAAATGGCAATTTAATTAAATTATGTTTTTTTGTATTGCAGGAGCCAACAACAAGTCAACAATCATCATCTGAACACCTAATGGAAACTCCTGCTAGCCAAATAACCAATGTGGATTTGCTTGAGGCTGGCCCATCAAATGTGTTATACACACAAAGTTGGCAAAGGAAAAAAAAAACCATCCCAGCAAACACTACTACAGCTGTAACCAAACTGATGGGAGTGGCACAAAACATCCTAGACCAGCACAACAGACCACCCCTTTCTGGTCTTGCTATTTTCGTGGATGATGAACTGCGTGAACTGACCCCAGAACAGAAATACATTGCCCAATGTTTAATCCAGGATGTCTTACGTTTGGCAAGAGCTAAAAAACTAACAGAGTCATCCTATGTTGCCATTGGCGAGGTGTCTCATCCTGTTGATCCTGTTGATCCTGTTGATCCTGTTGATCCTGTTGAGCCTGTAGATGCTGTTGATGCCCCGGAAAATCCTCAAGCTGCAGCAGAGCCATCAATACAACCACTTCCAAAGGGTGGTGTGCGTGGCCGTAGGTCACGCATGAGTTTGCTTAACAAACGCAAAAAGAAGTAGTTTCTAATGTAAAAAAAAATTTTAATTTTATTTTTTTAATTTTTTTTTTCATTTGTATTTTTTTTTGTTTTTTATTATTGTATTCTTTCTATTGCATGATATTTAGTGCATATTTGTGACGATAAACAAATTTGTTACTAAACCAATTTCCCTTGAGAATAAACATGGCATATGAAATAATGTGTGGTTTGAATAAATTACGCTACAATATATTTTTTTTTTAATCTTTTTTATTTTTTAATTACATTCTTTTCTTAACTTGTATAAAATTTTGGTTATTTATATATTTTTGGGTTAACTATTAATTTTCAAACATTTCTACATACATGTAAAACATAGAAACATCACAAGAAAACATTATTTATTTATGACGTTGATTAATATATTTCAGGATTACGGCATCATGGGCCGCAGAGGCTTCTCTCAGTCTGTTCGCAGACAGATAAATATCATATAGTGTTATTATATCTGAAAAGAATCAAAAACAAAATTAATTATTGTTTCAAACTTTTAACGTTTTGTTTTTTATAACAAACATCAATTTTTTTCGATTTAAAAAAAAAAAACCACTTGAAGTGATCATTCCATTTTTCCATTGACCATAATGTTGTAAAATCATTACACTTACCATTACTGACAACTTCTTCTTCAAGTTCATCTCCGGATGATGCGCTCATGTCCCAACCTGATCCTTTCCCACCTAATTTTAACATAATTTTATATTGTTTGAGTTTTATCCATTTAGAAAATGATTTACAACTGTACTAAATTATCCAAACCACATCAGTACCATTGTCCTCCATATTCTCTTCAGACATTACATCTGCATCAGCATGTCCTGATGATGGTGAAATTACATCATAATCAAGGCTGTCTGCTTCCTCATTTAAAATGGGTAGGCTATTTTCACGGTTGGAATCCATGCTTGGAGCCAGCTGCTGGACAACATTATCTTCATTATTGTTTGTGGGCTGGCTTGACTCATTAGTGAATGAATTTACATCTGTTAACATAAAATTTAAAAAAAATAAATTGAAAAAAATAAGCTGATATGATGTGATTATTTAATATTAAAAATAACACCACACCTTAAATTAATTTAAACACAAAACCTCTAATGTTTTGATATTATAATTCAAAACAATTAACTTATGTAAGTATGAAAAATATCTTACCAGCTATCACTACCAGGTTACTTCGAATTTCTTCTATTCTCTCCTTATCCCTGTACTTTAAATCAGCCCATTTTTCAGTACCTGCGTTGGTGTGCGTATGATATCAAATTTACGGTACAGGCCCCTGCATATTTTTTTAACCACACTTCTTTTATGTCCCATAGGACGTGGATATGTCTTTGCACATATATAGTCCAGTGCATCCATCCTTTTCACCAAGTATTGTACCTCCCCTTGGCCCCAGACCTTAGCACGTTTGTTTGGTGACATTTTCCCTTTCAGTTTCGCTTTAGATCAGCAGGTATACAGTGTGGCGTGTCACATGGTCCTTTAGACGTTTGGACGTCATGACGTTTCTTTATTTTCATGTTAAAAAACTCAACAGTGTATTTCGCCGTAGTGTACAGTTATCTATATATATAATTGCCTTATTCTGTCTGTCTGTCTGTCTGTCTGTCTGTCTGTCTGTCTGTCTGTCTGTCTATCTGTCTGTCTGTCTGTCTGTCATGCTCCGAAATTGTGTCCTTACGGTGACACAAAGCTGATTGGCCGCTGGGCTCGCCATGGCCCCGCCCCCCACACGGATTGGCCTCTCGCCCCGGCTCTCTGCAGGCCCCGCCCCCCTCACGCAATGCACGCTCGCTCTGGCCCAACTGACACGGAGCCGCGACTCCCAGGTGAGTACACACACACATCAGATCACACTCACTCTCACACTCACTCTCACACACACCTCACACATCACAACATGCTGGGATATCGCTTGCTTCTACACCGGCTGCGTCAGGATCCCGGCAGCGCCAGACATAACCTTGCGATGCTGGGATCTTGACGGAGGCCGTGAAAGCTGGTAACCATTATACACATCGGGTAACTAAGGTCCCTTAGTTACCCGATGTGTATCATAGTTACCAGTGTACACCGGCTCACACTCACTGTCACACACACCTCACACACACATCACATCGCATCCACACATCAAGGTCCTGCAGCGGCGGAAAATACAGACACATAACAGCACACACACATAACAGCACACACATACACACACACAAATCAGATCACACTCACTCTCACACACACATCACATCGCATCCACATACTCACAACATCCTGGGATATCGCTTGCTTCTCGGCGGCGGTACTGTGCTGTTAGCTTCCAGGACCTGCGGGAGGATCACATGGCCAGAAGCATGTGATACCTCCGGATGTTGTGAGTATAAGCGCGTATGTGCGATATCGTCAGTGTCTGTGTGTGTGAGTGGATGCGATCGGGTGTGTGTGAGTGGATGCGATCGGGTGTGTGTGAGTGGATGCGATCGGGTGTGTGTGAGTGGATGCGATCGGGTGTGTGTGAGTGGATGCGATCGGGTGTGTGAGTGTCGGCAGAGGAGCACGGCGTGCTGGAGGAGGCTGGGAGCAGAGAGGCTGATCATGGGGAAGGCTGGGAGGAGAGAGGCTGATGCTGGGGGAGGCTGGGAGGGGGAGGCTGGGACGAGGGAGGCTGATGCTGGTGGAGGCTGATGCTTGGGGAGGCTGATGCTGGGGGAGGCTGGAAGGAGAGAGGCTAATGCTGGTGGAGGCTAATGCTGGTGGAGGCTGATGCTTGGGGAGGCTGATGCTGGGGGAGACTGGGAGGGGAAGGCTAATGCTGAGGGAGGCTGGGAGGAAGGAGGCTGGGAGGAGAGAGGCTGATCCTGGGGAAGGCTGGGAATGGGAGGCTGATGCTGAGGGAGGCTGGAAGGAGAGAGGCTGATGCTGGGGGAGGCTGGAAGGAGAGAGGCTGATGCTGGTGGAGGCTGATGCTTGGGGAGGCTGATGCTGGGGGAGACTGGGAGCGGAAGGCTGATGCTGAGGGAGGCTGGGAGGGGGAGGCTGGGAGGAAGGAGGCTGGGAGGAGAGAGGCTGATCCTGGGGAAGGCTGGGAAGGGGAGGCTGATGCTGGGGGAGGCTGGAAGGAGAGAGGCTGATGCTGGTGGAGGCTGATGCTTGGGGAGGCTGATGCTGGGGGAGACTGGGAGCGGAAGGCTGATGCTGAGGGAGGCTGGGAGGGGGAGGCTGGGAGGAAGGAGGCTGGGAGGAGAGAGGCTGATCCTGGGGAAGGCTGGGAAGGGGAGGCTGATGCTGAGGGAAGCTGGAAGGAGAGAGGCTGATGCTGGGGGAGGCTGGAAGGAGAGAGGCTGAGGCTGGGAGGAGAGAGGCTGATGCTGGGGAAGGCTGATGCTGAGGGAGGCTGGGAGGGGAAAGCTGATGCTGGGGAAGGCTGGGAGGACGGAGGCTGGGAGGAGAGAGGCTGATCCTGGGGAAGGCTGGGAGAGGGAGGCTGATGCTGGAGGAGGCTGGAAGGAGAGAGGCTGATGCTGGCGGAGGCTGATGCTGGGGGAGGCTGGAAGGAGAGAGGCTGATGCTGGTGGAGGCTGATGCTTGGGGAGGCTGGGAGAGGGAGGCTGATGCTGAGGGAGGCTGGGAGGAGGGAGGCTGGGAGAGGTAGGCTGAGAGAAGAGAAGCTGATGCACACACACACACACACACACACACACGTGCGCGCACTGCACAACACACCACATACACACACACACACACTGGGAACCACAAACAACTGCCCTACACAGACACCCACACACACAGACAACGCTGCACACACACAACACACAACACACAAACACCGCGGCACACACAAATATACGCACATACCGCACAACACACACATTGCACAAAACATACCTCCCCCAAAAACACACCACACACACACAAACCGCGCAACACACACACACAACGCTACAGACACACAGCGCTCCACAAACAACGCAACACACGCAACACACATACAACACCGCTCTCACCCCCCGCCACACCCAGACAACACCCAGAACATGTACAGCGCCTACACAAACACTTGGTAACTACACACAACAACATCTATATATATATATATATATATATATATATAACAAAAATCATACATGAACTACACAATACGTAAATTCTAGAATACCCGATGCGTAGAATCGGGCCACCTTCTAGTAATACATAAGTGCGCATTTTTTTATGAGCAAATGCGTAATTTTTTCAACCTTTTTTTGTTTAATTTATAAAATACATTTTTATGTGATTTATATTTTATTAACGGAAATGTGGCCTAGATTTATGAAAACATAATGGTTTATGTCATGTACAAATAAAACATAGTAATTAATTTACATTATCATACGAGATAAATGATTGACAGAATGCTTGTAATGCTTAATTATATTTATATTTTATTCTTTTAGTTTTTAAATGAATATGTTTTCCAGAAGAAAGATTTAGTTTACAATCATACATACATTTTTAATGAAAAACAATTTTTATAAAAAAAAAAAATACAATATTCCCAATTTAGGATTATTTAAAAAATAAAACAAGTATAACATTTATACCACAATAAACATTTTTCCCTTCAAAATCAGGTACTTTACACACTTAAGGCAATTTCTTTAAAACTAATAACATTTTGAAAAATTAGACTGACATTATTTTAACACAAACATGCAATCTCATGTTTCATGATAAACTAAACTCATTAATTAATTAGAAACATGCTGCCATGACACAGCCCCTGGGCCATTAAAAAAATTGCAATAATTGGTTCTATTTTCCATTGCATCCATCATACTACGTGCCAGGGGTGGCTGTGGCAAAAGATTATCCAGTGGGTTAACTTGCTGACGCCATGCCCCAAGCTCAACAACACCATTACTTTGATTTTCTACATCAACAAAGCCAGGTGGAACATATTCAAGGCCATCTCTTTTTCTGAGAAAATTATGCAAATAACAGCATGCAAGCACAACATTGTCAATAGATTCAAGTTTTAAGTTGATTGGCATGGAAAAGATACGAAATCTACTGCTTAAGATGCCAAAAGCATTCTCAACAACTCTTCTAGCTCTGCATAGACGATAATTAAAAATGCGTCTTTCTAAATTCAAGCCTGTAAGTGGATATGGCCGTAACAAATGACGTTGTAATGGAAAGGCCTCGTCCGCCAAAAAAACAAAATTTAAATTTCCAATGGTATTTTGGTTTGTGGGTAATTGTAGTTGATTTTGTTTTAGCCGTAATGCAAACTCCGTATGTTCAAATACCCCACCATCCGAAACTCGCCCATTCATGCCGATATCAATGTACAGAAAATCATAAGTGGCGTTGACAACCGCCATAAGGATAATGCTGTGGTAGCCCTTGTAGTTGTAATAATATGAGCCAGAATTATGTGGCTGCATTATCCTTATGTGCTTCCCGTCAATTGCGCCACCACAATTAGGGAATTGCCATAATAGGTTGAATGTATTTGAAATTTTTTCCCAATCACTTGGACTATTTGGCAAATGCATGTAGTCATGTAAAGCATGTGCTATTGCCAAACATGTCTCTGGAATTAATGAGCTAAGTAGAGAGCGTGACACTGCTGATGAATACTGTAGGTCAGTCAAACTGCGTCCTGTAGCCAAGAATCGAAGAGTCACCCCCAAACGCTCGTCTACAGGTACTGCCTGACGCATTACTGTATTATTGCGCATGATATAAGGGCGGACTTTCTCTAAAAGGTATGAGAAAGAGCTTTCAGACATGCGTAAGTAGTTTCGAAAGTCATGTGGGTTATGCTCTTGTAGGTCTCTTACAAGGTGCATGTGTGTATAGCGTTGTCTCTCTAGTAGCCATTTGCGTGCCCAAATTCGTCTTTTTCTTGTTCTGCATCGCATGTTATGATCCTCGGCAAGGGCAAGTGCTCCTCCGGCTACAAGCATTGCAGCTATGACGGCATTTTCATGCTCACTACGCATATTTAGCCTGTATAACAGAGAATAAAATTGTAATTTTTTTTTGTATTTTTTTTTTTTTTCTCAAAACATTATATTTATTGTTTTGTCAGACAAAAAATAACTTTTAGAAATATGATTCTTATTATTATTGGGCAGACTAATGTTTGACGGCTTTTTAAAAAAAAAAATTTTGATGGCTGCAATCTTGATTAAGATACATTAATGGTTCATGTTATATATATAACTGTAATGTTAAAAAAATACACGAATACATTCATAATATAGCCTTTTTACAAACTAATAATAAACCCAATTCAAAACAACAAACATATTTAAATTTTAAAATACAAAGGAACAAAAAAACCACAAACAAAGGACGAAAAAAAAAAAAAAAAAAACAAACTCACATGCGAAGTTTATCTCACGGACGAATGACGACTAACTATACGCAGGACACGGAGCCAGCAGGATACGTCCAAAACCTATGAAATAAACCCACCAAATGGAACAACGCTAAAAGGATGTTTGCGTATTACATATATTAAGGTCCAATCATGGAGCAGATGCGTTAGCAAATAGGAAACAAGTAGGCGTATTGAACATTTAAACCACCATACACGCCCGTATCGATGATGACGCAAGAGGCAACAATTTTTAAAGTCGCTTTAGTAGTGTCACACGTAACGAAAATTATGTTGAATGGAACAAGCAACGATAGTTACAAAGAAAAACCAACGATTTTTGGGAATAAGGACCCGTGTCGCCGATTAGCGATAAATCACGCTTTTGCGACGATTTCACATCGCTGAACGCTGTTACACAGAGCAATCTCGCTAACGATTACGGAAGTGCGTCACCAAAACTGTGACCCCAACGACAACGCTCGGGCGATATCGCAGTGTGTAAAGCCCGCTTAAGTGCCCACTGTGAGGCATACACCAGGAACCACTCCCAGGGCAGTGACCAGGACTGTGTCAGCTGACCCCAGGACAGGTGATGAACTTAGATATAGACCGGTACAGGTGTGGTGACTGAGGCAGGCTGGTACAGACAGTAAAGGTGGGCGTGGCATAAACTGATAGCTATGGGAAGGCAGTTACAAGGTTACGGACACAGAAATAACAGGACCTGACAACTAGCTAGGTAGCAAACTGAGACACTGACTAACTTGAATCATTGCACGGGCACCTCCCCTAATGGAAAGGTGCCTTAAATACATAGTGTACTGTATCTTAGCCATAGACTGAAAGAGAGACATTTCCTGTAAATAGTACGCCAGTCCTTTAAGAGGAGGCACGGTGTTTGTGCATATGTCTTAGGTGCACTCCCAGGAATCCTGTACAGGCCCCGGGAAGGGGACAGAAGAGCACATGGGAGTCTGTGGGGCAGCAGGGGAGAAAGGGATCCGTCCGTAGCGGTGAGTCAGTAGGCATCCCTGCAGAAACACTGGCACTACATGTTCCAATACATGCACAGAAAACAAAGTTGTGTATAACAAAATATATAATTGCAATAATTTTCTGGGAGAAATACTAATATTTTGTATAACAATTTCAATGGTTCCAACACTTTCGGCCATGACTGTACCTGCTGCAATTGCCTTTCCTCCACACATAATAAATGTCCATTGGTTCCTTGTAAGTTCTTTTGAAGGAAAAATTCATGAGTGAAAATAATGAGTGTGTTCTGTGGAATCAGTGCAGTGCCCTGTGTCTATTGGGGGTCATGTCTGTTGAATAGAATTCATGAGATATAAGAGAATACTGATAAATGCTACCTGTTGGTGGAAGTGTCAAGGGAGAAATTTAGACTGCTAATGGAGCCTTTGTTCAGGGCAATTACTTGTTGCGGTGGCTTTACTACCTGCCTAAATGTGATGGTGCATCACATTCAATGTGATGCACCATGATGATGCTTCTCAATACACTCACTCAGTGAGCCGTGAACCTAATACATTGTTCATTCCCATAGTTGCTGCTCTGGGTATTAATAGTGTAGTGCACTTTCAAGATAAAAGACAAGTGGAGAGAGCTGTCCACAGTCTTCTGCTTCTGAGAACATGGAATGGGCATGCCTTTTGTGAAAAATAATGGTAGCTGGATGGTTTCCAGCAAGGCTAAGTGCATCATTTTTCATAAGACAGCCAACTACACAAAGTGGTATAATAGCGACTGAACCACCAGATTAATGTTTAGTTAGCACAAAAGTAGATGCCTTGGAGCATGTGCCCACAACACACAACACACAATCCACAGAGGAGCATGTCCACAACACACAATCAAGAATGGATATCTGTCAGTGTGATGGAGAAGGCCTACATAGAATAAGGGGCACTTTGCACACTACGACATCGCAGGTGCGATGTCGGTGGGGTCAAATTGAAAGTGACGCACATCCGGCGTCGCAGGCGATATCGTAGTGTGTAAAGCCTTTTTAATACGATTAACAAGCGCAAAATCGTCGTAATCATATCATCGGTGTAGCATCGGTCATTTCCATAATTTGGAAATGACCGCTGTTGCGATGTTGTTCCTCGTTCCAGCGGCAGCACACATTGTAGTGTGCAAAGTGCCCCTAAGACAAGCAGTAGTGGTGGATAGCAATAATGGTAGAAATTACACCAACCAAGTACTTCTTTAAGATGCGGTTTGGCTGACTTAAAGAAAGGCCTGAGAGGAAGGAGGACCACTTCTGCCAGGAAGGTTACTGAGAGCAGTGTTTTTGGAAATTGTTTTTGTAACTGACATAAAGATTATACTTCCTCCAAAATGTATGTTAAATGAAAAAGTAGTACTGGCAACTGATGAAGTAATGTAAAAAACAAAAAACAAGTATATGATGGCAAAAAATTGTGACAAGAAACCTAGTTAATGTAAAAAAAAGTAAGCACCTACAACAGGTCCCTGTATTTAAGTGATGCGATTAGGTCTAAAAATTGAATAATACATCAAGAAAGTGTGTAAAAAAATCTATTTTACTCTGAGTTAGATGGTGGCCTTTAAATTTCTAGACCCGGCAACGGGGTCCTCGGGCCAGGAGCATGCCACCGCTCCGGCACCTGTAACAGTCCCGCGAAAGACCAAAGCCCAGAAGACATCCGCTCCGGCTCCGAGCCCGGCCGCACCAGAGATGACATCATCTCCGATCTTGGAGAAGGCAGCGCACTCAATGATGTCGGCCCTGGCAATCCGCCTGGCCGCAGCAAAGGCGACGCCCGACCGGAAGTCAGCAAAGACGCCGGCCGCTCCCCAGTACCCGGTCCCGGCTGAGGAACAGCCGGGATGCTCCCGCAGGGTGGCAGAGCAGGCCACGGATCAATGAAGCCCTCTTCCACTTCACGTGAGCCCAGTCGTAGCCGGCAGTGAGGGCATCCGGATGGTCCAAGCCCCTGAGCAGGACGCAGCAGAGAGCGGAACCTGTACTCCATATTGGGAGCGGCAGCAGCTGAAGACGGAGACTGCGGCCAGGGAGAAGCAGAAGGCAGAAGTCCTAAGCAGGACCATCCGGGAGAAGGACAACCTCTGGCAGGCAACTTTCCGGGTGCGGGGCCCGACATTCCAAGGACAGGTCCGGCACTTTAACCCCCAGAAGGGATGGGGCTTTATCTATGAGCCGGGCCTGGAGGCTGAGATTTTTGTATCCCGGAGGGATGTGACCCCTCATTTGCCCACGGGTCACCCGGATCGTGACCTGGAGCCAGGAGAGCTGGTCTCCTATACCCGGCACTGCGGAGAGAGGGGGTGGTTTGCCCTAGACGTAAAGAAGTGGGGGAAGATGGAAGGAAAGGTGTGCCTCCACCCCCCTCTGCCATCTTCAAGAGAAGTGAGTTACTAAGGTAGCGGTTCCCGGCTACCCCCAGTTACAGTTAACCCCTGTTACAAGTGTTACAGTTCATGGACCATGGCTTTGGACTGGAAAGCCAACCCAAAAACTATTGGGCCTTGTAAATAATTCATGGTTACATTTG
Source organism: Anomaloglossus baeobatrachus (assembly GCF_048569485.1). Classification (NCBI taxonomy): domain Eukaryota; kingdom Metazoa; phylum Chordata; class Amphibia; order Anura; family Aromobatidae; genus Anomaloglossus; species Anomaloglossus baeobatrachus. The sequence goes on from NC_134358.1 coordinate 55,881,436, forward strand.
TTGCTCACGGCAGCCACTGGAGAGGCAGATTGGAGGAAGGGCCTGCAGTAGAGTCGGCCGAGGCCCAGTCACCACCAAAACCGCTGACTAACCTCCAGGCCAGGGGTCCCCGGACTTGGAAACCCGTGAAAAGGACTGCCGGGTAAGGAACTTTTTACCCGGCCCGTGAGGGCATCACCCGGATCCGTTCCTGAACTGGGGAAAAGGGGTGCGCAACAGTGTTTAGCGGTAACACCAGGGTCAGGTTTGTTTGGGTGGGAGCAACAAGAAGGTGGCCTGGTCTGTCCCGTTCCGTTTAAATATGCAACATTTAAGAAATGTGCCTCCCGTAAGGGAAGAAAATGTAAATATGTTATTATACTTGTAAATTTGTCTTTTCTACTTTTCAGTTCCATTTAAAAATAAATGGTGGTGGTCGGACAGCCCGCAGACGGTCTGTATTCAACCAAGGGGGAATGTAGCGCCCTGGAAAACCAGGTAGTTGCACATGTAGACCCCGCATAACACCAAATCCACGAAGGGTTAAATCAGCCGAATTGAAACCCCAGTCACCCCCCTCGGGGAAGGACGGACACACCAGTGGGTGGGACCAGGTGGTTAGGAAACACCCACCTAGGGGTCTGGAAAGCCCCGGGCGGGAAAACAGTCAGAGAAAGAGAAGTTGGAGTTGAAGTGAGGTGCAAGCTGACAGGTGCCAGGGTCGGAGCCCTGACACCTATACTAGGTGGCAGACGGTAGCCAGAGTCTGCAGGAGACGGGAAGATGGCTGCGGAGATCCGAGGTGGACCAGGACAGGCTTGGAGCCCGCCGGTACCGACACCGGAGAACCGACCTGGAAACCGTGAGCACAGAGGGGGTACTTGGACCCTGAAGCCAGGATCGGCACCGACGGCCTAGCTAATTAACCAATTGAGGGCAGGATTTTAGGTCCCGTCCCAACCTAAAGCGGGCTTTACACGCTACGAGATCACTACAGCAATCTCGTTGGGGTCACGGATTTTGTGACACACATCCGGCCGCTGTAGCGATCTCGTTGTGTGTGACTCCTAGGAGCGATTTTGGATCGTTACAAAAATGTCCAAAATCGCTCCTCGTTGACATGGGGGTCCATTCTCAAATATCGCTGCTGTCGCGTGGGCGAAGTTGATCTTCGTCCCTGTGGCAGCACACATCGCTACGTGTGACGCCGCAGGAACGAAGAACCTCTCCTTACCTGCCACACGCCAGCAATGAGGAAGGAAGGAGGTGGGCGGGATGTTTGTCCCGCTCATCTTCGCCCCTCCACTTTGATTGGCCGGCCGCTTAATGACGTTGCGGTGACGAAACTGTGATGCCGAACGTCCCTCCCCCTTGAGGGAGGGATTGTTCGGCAGTCACAGCGACGCCGCCGACCAGGTAAGTGCGTGTGATGCTGCCGTAGCGATAATATTCGCTGCGGCAGCGATCACCAAATATCGGCATAACGATAGGGGCAGGTGCTATCACGCTCGACATCACTAGCATCGGTTAGTGATGTCGCAGAGTGTAAAGCCTGCTTTAGTCCCGAAAAGTAGACAACCACCCACAGAGAGGGATAGGGCCACCGCCAGGGCCCGTAGATCCCAAGGGTCAGCGTCAGACGGGCACGGATCCCAACCAAAGGACCGGGAGCGGACTCCCGTGTTTCACACCGGGAAGTCCTACTTACAAAACACTGAGTGCAGAGGAGAGAGACTTTGACTGCCAACCCAGGTGTGGGATCAGACACACCCATCTGCGGCAGCCGTCCACCATCACCTTGGTTTACCACAGGACTCGTGTGCTTTATTCGACTATGAATAACATCCCCTGGCCGGGTGCGCCGGACCCTGCACTCACCATCCCCAGCATAGAGACATTGGTCCCCGGGGCATCCATCCCTACCCACAGAGGGGTTAACATCCAGCTGCCAGCCCAACGTCCCCGGGAGCCCCGCAATGTCAGCGGTGGTGCTACATCTGACCACACATTGTGGGTGGCATCACAGACATTCTATAACCAATCTCGTATAAATACGTCCCTTTTCATCCGGAGTGTCCGTGCGACCCCCGGGTACGGAGAACCCCTCGAGACGTACCGCACGGGGGCGGCACATAAAGAATAAAAAATAATGTGATCCGGGTGCTGAAACCACTGTATAGCTCAATCAATTTACAGTCACAATGACTATGCAGGTACTGCACCTCTTGATCACATGAATTTTTAGGTTATTATTCACATGCCAAGACAATTTCTTCCATTCACTGTGTCAGCACTGTGTAACTACACCACAACCAGTTTTGCGCTTTTTTCTATTACTATTTGTAATGAGTGATGCACTATGACCTTCTATCCCTATGCTGTAAAATCCTAAAATAGCACTGATTGGCCAATCCCATCTTTTATAGTGACTGTGACAACCTCCTTCTATCCATTGGCTGTATTGGACCACGAGATGCGGTATCTACAAGGCATTAGGGAAAAGCGTGATGCCACTAACCTGCTGACTGGCTGCTGCCATTCTTCAGCAGGGTGTGAAATGTTACCAAGTACTTACTTTTTTTGCAAATCAAATCTCAAATTGTTAACATTTGCAGGTACCTGCAGATTTTGGGAAATTTGCCACAAAGTCCATTTTCATTGGCAACTTCTATCCAGTCTATAACCTATTGGTAGAACAATACGTGTGTCTAGCTTCTTGTGTCCATAGCTTGGAAATTTCTTTACAAGCTACTCTTGGCCCATGCAAATGGTGTAGGGCTCACATTCCAGGTCTTCTGATGGTATTTTCTTATGAGTATCCATGATATGGCAGAGAATAGTGTACAATCTATTTTAGCAGGTGCAGAATCCATTTTTAAACATTGTACAACAAGTCCTGAGCTGCGGATAAAGTTTTAAAATTAAAATGTAGTTAATATCTCTAAATAAAATAGAACTTAAACAAAATAGAATTTCCTCTTTTCCGTATTCTTTTATAAATAGAGAGTACATTTTTACTTTTCTCATTTCACTCTTCAACTATTTCCAGACTCATTAATTTCTATTATCTTTCATTCTTCTAGAATATTCATGTACAAATCGCCAGCGCAGATAAAAGATAAGCTTTTCTTACCGTCATGGTCAATGGCAAAGGTTAGTATCATCTTGATTATCCTTTTTTGAGAAAAGCCATATGAATATTTAAAACAATTCACTAAGGCTATGGCTTTAGAGAGATTGAACTTTTTTGTATAAATATTCATGTAAAACTACATGAAAGATGGAAAGAGTTGACTTGCGTCAAAATTATAAAAAAAGACAACCACAGGGAGTTAAAGGTAAAACAGTACACTGACCCACCCTACATTAGTATCACACTCATGATTGAGTTCAAGAAGCTTTTAATTCTTAAAAAAAACAAGAAAGAAAAACATTGATATTTTCTTACTGGAATTCTTAAGTCTGAATGACTTTCTTGAACCATAAAGAGCAGTAAAAAATACATTTCTTACCATTATTTTACAATAGATTTTTTCAATTTACTTTGCCCTTGACTGTTCGAACTTGGTTTTGCTTTATTCTGATGGTTTCTTTTATTTATTTTAGGAGTTTTCCATAAAGTGTAATAACCTATCATGTATCTCAAAAACAATATTAGGCTTTTGGGTGCATCTTCCAATGTCCGTGATTAACTGGAACTTGGGTTCACAAAAAAAGTGAATATTGTCATGATCCAGGCCGGCTTTTCCCTGCTGCTGGTTACACCCAGCTTTGGCCTGGTCATGTAAGGGGTTAACTTCCCTTGCCTCGTTCTGGATCCCAGGAGGCTATATATTGCCTCTCTACTTATGGCTCAGTGCCAGTGATATTTCTTCCTTGCAGCGTGTATACTGGTTCTGGTGGGTGTTTCTTATCTGTTCTGCCTCCGTGCTACTGTGTCCTGACTTTGACCCTTCCCCGTTCGTCTGCCTGTCCCAGCCCCTGATTTCCATCTCCTGTCTGTTGTTTGTGTTTCCCTCTGCATTCCTGATCTCCCGGCTTCTGACTCTGTTCTGACTTTGATATTGATCCTCCCTTTGCAGTGACTCGACTTTCCTGGCTAGACCCTGACTGTTTGACTATTCTTTGCCCCCTGGTGATTCGCCTGTTAACATTGCTGAAGTTACTCTGCTATACTTCAGCTGCCTTTCCGTTATAGCGTTTCTTTGTCTCTCCTTTACTACTTTGCTGTCACCTAGTGGGGATTACGCTGTACTGCATCTTACTAGCCTTTGTACAGCGTGACAAATATTATAAGTTACTTAATGTAATTGAAAGAAACATATCATACATGTAAAGCAGGTGTAACAAGTCAAGAAGTCCACATTATCTGTATAAACGTTCGCGAAAAGCTATTATGATTTACTGAAAGGAGTCTCCTTACTGTAATAGTGCTCATACAGGCACAAAAGATCTGCCAACTTAATCACCATGTGGCTTGGTTGCCATTGACAGAAGTTCCCAAGAACCAAAATAGATTGACAGTGAAGTTGGCTTTCTTTGTCAGTTTGTTGACTTTCCAGCACACACAATGAATTTTAATGGCAGCATAGGTCTACCACAGTGATTATTTTTCCACCTATGCTTTTTGACAAAGAAGATGTGCTGACACTATCACTATGAGCAGTCCTTAATAATTGTCAAGTCACATTCATAAAATTCAAGATGACTGAGAGCGGAGTTATGCTTATTCACACAGTAGATGTGCCAATAAATGAGCAGATTGATCCAACGGGGATCGAGTTTGACTAAAATTTACCAAAATTGGAGCACAGTTTGTATGGCAGAGTCGTCTTCAATCTCTAGAGTACCAGGGTAAGTCTCTTTCTTCTGTAGAGTGTAAGTTCTTATTGTCAGTGGAGTCCTCTCTCCTTTAGAGTGTAAGATCTTATGGTCAGCAGGCTTTTCAACAATATCATAACAATAACAATAACAATATCGCTAGAGACATAGCGATCAAAATAAAAAAATACAATGCAGTTTGATCGCTATGTCTCTAGCGATATTGTTATGTCTTCACTCCTCCTTTCTCACACACTGTGAAGCGCCACGTGACCTCTGTAGGCGTGTAATAACAGCGATGTGATGTCTGGGAAGTGGGGTTGCACTTTCCCGCCCATAGCATCGCTCCATTGTTATATTATGGATGGCCTCGGAGATAATCTGGGTGCAAAAAACCTGTCTTTTATGATGCGGACTACTAGTGTTTATATATCTATCTCTTCGTACATACTATTCCAGTTCTAAAATTCTAACAGTACATAGCTATTACGTCCCTGCCCCTATGTATGACACACCATTGCCTATCATGTGACTCCTGGAGGCGTGTTTGCCATCGTCACAGTCGGCTACGTTATGCATACATTCCTATCATATTTCTCTTTTCAATTCCCTTCTCATTTTTTATATACCATGATATGGCTAGCTACGTTACCTCTCTATAACATCGATGTTCCAATATATATTCTGAATAAACATAATATGTCTGTTTTTCTTTTACACTCAAACCAATCACTCCCACTTATTTGTCACACTGCTGTGATAGGCTGTTTTGCTTGTGACGCAATCTGATATTCATTTCCACGTGATCTCTTACCATGTATGGCCATTACGCAGGCTTATAACTTATGCATCTATTGGCTGCTTGCGTACATTTAAACCCCTGCAAAATCTGATGACTTCACCCCTGAAGAAGACGGCAACAAAACGTGTGCGCATCGGGGTGTGGGCGTCACTGTCTAATCAGGAAGCAGTAACTTAATATCAGCTGGGTAAATATTCTGTCGCGGGCGGGGAGGACGCCGCCGCTGCGCACTCGCTAACGCTCGGGTCCGGCGCTGCTGCGGCTGCTCAGTGGCTCGAACGGTGGGCCGGATCCGGGGACTCGAGCGGCGCTCCTCGCCCGTGAGTGAAAAGGGTGGTTGGTTTGGGGGATTCAGTCCGTGATGCCACCCACGGGTCGTGGTGAAGATGAGCACCACTGCTGCTGGTTACGGGGATCCCGGGAGCAATGGTAGGGAGCAGCTGGGATGTTGTTTTCCCCCTCCGTGGGTAGGGGTCGGTGGTCCCGAGGCCCGGTGATGTGACGAGGAGGCTGGGTTGGTGAGGTGCAGGGTTGCAGGGACAGCGCGGCGCGGTGCCGGATGGCACGGGTGTACTCACTCAGTAATAGATGCACAAAGTCCTCGGTAAACCAAACGGCTGGATGGACGAGTCCCGCAGCCGGCTGCAGTGTCTCTCCCCGGACAGCTGATGGCGGCTGTCTTTCCCTGCACCTTGATGTACTTAGTTGATTACTATGGATCCCCAATGGTAGTCCGCTCCCCGGTGTATGGATGCCGGAGGAGCACGTTTGCCCGCAGGCGCTGGCCCTTGGGTCTCTTGCCTTAGGCGGTAGCTGTATACCCTCACAGTGTGGGCAGTTGCCTTCTATCGGGTCTTTGGCTGTTAGGAAACCCCTGGGGTTCCGGCCACACTCGGATTTGACAATTGTCGGCGGCTCCAAGCCTGGTCAGGGTCCGATGGCCCTGCCTGTGTGTGCTGGCTTCACTTCGCTCTCCGGTCAGTACCGGCAGGCCAACGCCCGACCCCGGTCCTACGGTTCCGCGTTGCTTCACCACTCCTGCAGATGGCCACCACCGTCTGCCAACCTTGCTGTCAGTGCCTGGGCCACAACCCAGACACTCAAGTGCTTGCTTCTCTCACTTCAACCTCCTCACTCTAACTCCTGAACTTTTCTGACACTTTTCCCGCCTCCAGGCCTGTGAACTCCTTGGTGGGTGGGGCCAACTGCTTGGCTCCGCCCCACCTGGTGTGGACATCAGACCCTGGAGGGAGGCAACAAGGGTTTTGTGATTGGCTGGTGTTACTGTCTGATGGGGTTGGGGGTGTTTGAGTGTTATCTGTGACGACCTGGCTAGTCCAGGGCGCCACATTCCCCCTTGGTGAAATGCAGACCATCTGCGGGCTGCCCATCCATCACCGGTTTTATTTTTTTTTCAAAAACTGTAAATTATAAATTAACATGTAAACATTTCAAACTTATAAGCATTTTTGTTAGGTCTCTTAAACGTTGCACATATAAATACATTTTTAATACTGACAGACGGATGTCTTCCACGCTCCCACCCAAGCAACCTAGTCCTGATGCTGCCCCTAAGAAGTGGGCAGGACCCTTTGACCCCAGTCCAGGTTCAGGCTGCCCGAGCGGGAATGGGTACGGTAACTCGCACCCGGCTGTCACTTCAGGGGACCCCACATCCAAGGGGGACCCCTGACCCCCGGGGGATGGCCACTGGTCCTGGTGGTGGCTGGGCCCCAGCCTGCTCTGCTGCGGGCCCTTCCTCCAATCTGCCTCTCCGGAGGCGGCAACGGTTTCCATCCCACAAAACTATTTACAAGCCCACCAGTTCGAAGGTGGCCTGAAAGTTCTCAGCCATGTTCATGAGTAGTTCCTCATGTGGGTGGTAAAACACATAGGGTCCCTCCGGGGACAATTTGCCGGCAACGGCCGGAATAATCACTGTCGACAATCAGATGAAAACTCGGTTTGATTTGTATTCATTCAATCAGCGGAAAAACAAAGTGCTGAGGGTCCCAACAGGGACAACTGCTCTTTTCCTCATCTTTAAACAGCAATCCCGTGGCACAGCTGCTGTTGCTGCCGCGCCCGGTGTGGAGCACCTTCTGCTTGCTCTGGTTCAGGCGGTGTGGGGGATGGGCCCAGACAGAGTCCCTCCGTGCTGGCTACGACCGGTACCTTCGATAATGAGGGACCCCGCTGTGACGTGGCCTGCTCTGCCTCCTGGCAGCTGCATCCCCGCCGTGCCTCAGCCGAGGCCCGGGGTCTGGGAGCGGTTGACGGGACTTGCGGTGCTGGCCTCTGGTCGAGGATCGCCTCCGCTGCGGCCGGGCGGACTGCCGGGGCCATCGTCATCTCCGTCGCAGTCAGGGTGGAAGCCGGGACGGGTGCCAGGGCGGTGACAAAGGTAAGGCCCAGGGGTCGCAGGTCTGGGCCCTGTCCCTCAGACGCTACGGGCTCCGCTACCGGTGACAGGGGTAACGGGTCGGTCGGGGCGTTGGCCGCGGGCATGGGCAGTGAGGGAGGTAGCGTGGTGGACGGCAGCAGGCCGGGCCCCTCAGCCGTATCGACCGATCCCTCGGGGACATAGGGGCGTGGGTCGCTTACCCGCTCCTCTGAGACCACCTCCACTTCGGATGCCCAAACGGTTGCGGCCAGGCCCTTCATCTCCGACGTCCACTTCGTCGGGATGAAGTGGACTTGGGCCTGGAGCTCCTGGCACATCTTGCGGCTGGATCCAGGAACGTGTTTCAGCAGAGTCCTGGTGTCCCTGCACGCTGCAGCGCTAGTTACATGCCGCTGCGGCTGCGACCGCCACTCCTCCAACAGCTCCGTCGGGCGCAGACATCTTTTTCCCGTCCCCCCTTGGTTCTCTTCAGCACTTCCGTTTGTTGGGGGCGGGGCTTCGCTTTTGCGCCTTTCCTGCTCGGAGCACTTCTACTGGTAAGTAGATGGGCTCAATCCTGTTCGTGACGCCAAGTTGTCGCGGGCGGGGAGGACGCCGCCGCTGCACGCTCGCTATCGCTCGGGTCCGGCGCTGCTGCGGCTGCTCGGTGGCTCAAGCGGTGGGACGGATCCAGGGACTCGAGCGGCGCTCCTCGCCCGTGAGTAAAAAGGGTGGTTGTTTTGGGGGATTCAGTCCGTGATGCCACCCACGGGTCGTGGTGAAGATGAGCACCACTGCTGCTGGTTACGGGGATCCCGGGAGCAATGGTAGGGAGCAGCTGGGATGTTGTTTTCCCCCTCCGTGGGTAGGGGTCGGTGGTCCCGAGGCCCGGTGATGTGACGAGGAGGCTGGGTTGGTGAGGTGCAGGGTTGCAGGGACAGCGCGGCGCAGTGCCGGATGGCACGGGTGTACTCACTCAGTAATAGATGCACAAAGTCCTCGGTAAACCAAACGGCTGGATGGACGAGTCCCGCAGCCGGCTGCAGTGTCTCTCCCCGGACAGCTGATGGCGGCTGTCTTTCCCTGCACCTTGATGTACTTAGTTGATTACTATGGATCCCCAATGGTAGTCCGCTCCCCGGTGTATGGATGCCGGAGGAGCACGTTTGCCCGCAGGCGCTGGCCCTTGGGTCTCTTGCCTTAGGCGGTAGCTGTATACCCTCACAGTGTGGGCAGTTGCCTTCTATCGGGTCTTTGGCTGTTAGGAAACCCCTGGGGTTCCGGCCACACTCGGATTTGACAATTGTCGGCGGCTCCAAGCCTGGTCAGGGTCCGATGGCCCTGCCTGTGTGTGCTGGCTTCACTTCGCTCTCCGGTCAGTACCGGCAGGCCAACGCCCGACCCCGGTCCTACGGTTCCGCGTTGCTTCACCACTCCTGCAGATGGCCACCACCGTCTGCCAACCTTGCTGTCAGTGCCTGGGCCACAACCCAGACACTCAAGTGCTTGCTTCTCTCACTTCAACCTCCTCACTCTAACTCCTGAACTTTTCTGACACTTTTCCCGCCTCCAGGCCTGTGAACTCCTTGGTGGGTGGGGCCAACTGCTTGGCTCCGCCCCACCTGGTGTGGACATCAGACCCTGGAGGGAGGCAACAAGGGTTTTGTGATTGGCTGGTGTTACTGTCTGATGGGGTTGGGGGTGTTTGAGTGTTATCTGTGACGACCTGGCTAGTCCAGGGCGCCACATTCCCCCTTGGTGAAATGCAGACCATCTGCGGGCTGCCCATCCATCACCGGTTTTATTTTTTTTTCAAAAACTGTAAATTATAAATTAACATGTAAACATTTCAAACTTATAAGCATTTTTGTTAGGTCTCTTAAACGTTGCACATATAAATACATTTTTAATACTGACAGACGGATGTCTTCCACGCTCCCACCCAAGCAACCTAGTCCTGATGCTGCCCCTAAGAAGTGGGCAGGACCCTTTGACCCCAGTCCAGGTTCAGGCTGCCCGAGCGGGAATGGGTACGGTAACTCGCACCCGGCTGTCACTTCAGGGGACCCCACATCCAAGGGGGACCCCTGACCCCCGGGGGATGGCCACTGGTCCTGGTGGTGGCTGGGCCCCAGCCTGCTCTGCTGCGGGCCCTTCCTCCAATCTGCCTCTCCGGAGGCGGCAACGGTTTCCATCCCACAAAACTATTTACAAGCCCACCAGTTCGAAGGTGGCCTGAAAGTTCTCAGCCATGTTCATGAGTAGTTCCTCATGTGGGTGGTAAAACACATAGGGTCCCTCCGGGGACAATTTGCCGGCAACGGCCGGAATAATCACTGTCGACAATCAGATGAAAACTCGGTTTGATTTGTATTCATTCAATCAGCGGAAAAACAAAGTGCTGAGGGTCCCAACAGGGACAACTGCTCTTTTCCTCATCTTTAAACAGCAATCCCGTGGCACAGCTGCTGTTGCTGCCGCGCCCGGTGTGGAGCACCTTCTGCTTGCTCTGGTTCAGGCGGTGTGGGGGATGGGCCCAGACAGAGTCCCTCCGTGCTGGCTACGACCGGTACCTTCGATAATGAGGGACCCCGCTGTGACGTGGCCTGCTCTGCCTCCTGGCAGCTGCATCCCCGCCGTGCCTCAGCCGAGGCCCGGGGTCTGGGAGCGGTTGACGGGACTTGCGGTGCTGGCCTCTGGTCGAGGATCGCCTCCGCTGCGGCCGGGCGGACTGCCGGGGCCATCGTCATCTCCGTCGCAGTCAGGGTGGAAGCCGGGACGGGTGCCAGGGCGGTGACAAAGGTAAGGCCCAGGGGTCGCAGGTCTGGGCCCTGTCCCTCAGACGCTACGGGCTCCGCTACCGGTGACAGGGGTAACGGGTCGGTCGGGGCGTTGGCCGCGGGCATGGGCAGTGAGGGAGGTAGCGTGGTGGACGGCAGCAGGCCGGGCCCCTCAGCCGTATCGACCGATCCCTCGGGGACATAGGGGCGTGGGTCGCTTACCCGCTCCTCTGAGACCACCTCCACTTCGGATGCCCAAACGGTTGCGGCCAGGCCCTTCATCTCCGACGTCCACTTCGTCGGGATGAAGTGGACTTGGGCCTGGAGCTCCTGGCACATCTTGCGGCTGGATCCAGGAACGTGTTTCAGCAGAGTCCTGGTGTCCCTGCACGCTGCAGCGCTAGTTACATGCCGCTGCGGCTGCGACCGCCACTCCTCCAACAGCTCCGTCGGGCGCAGACATCTTTTTCCCGTCCCCCCTTGGTTCTCTTCAGCACTTCCGTTTGTTGGGGGCGGGGCTTCGCTTTTGCGCCTTTCCTGCTCGGAGCACTTCTACTGGTAAGTAGATGGGCTCAATCCTGTTCGTGACGCCAAGTTGTCGCGGGCGGGGAGGACGCCGCCGCTGCACGCTCGCTATCGCTCGGGTCCGGCGCTGCTGCGGCTGCTCGGTGGCTCAAGCGGTGGGACGGATCCAGGGACTCGAGCGGCGCTCCTCGCCCGTGAGTAAAAAGGGTGGTTGTTTTGGGGGATTCAGTCCGTGATGCCACCCACGGGTCGTGGTGAAGATGAGCACCACTGCTGCTGGTTACGGGGATCCCGGGAGCAATGGTAGGGAGCAGCTGGGATGTTGTTTTCCCCCTCCGTGGGTAGGGGTCGGTGGTCCCGAGGCCCGGTGATGTGACGAGGAGGCTGGGTTGGTGAGGTGCAGGGTTGCAGGGACAGCGCGGCGCAGTGCCGGATGGCACGGGTGTACTCACTCAGTAATAGATGCACAAAGTCCTCGGTAAACCAAACGGCTGGATGGACGAGTCCCGCAGCCGGCTGCAGTGTCTCTCCCCGGACAGCTGATGGCGGCTGTCTTTCCCTGCACCTTGATGTACTTAGTTGATTACTATGGATCCCCAATGGTAGTCCGCTCCCCGGTGTATGGATGCCGGAGGAGCACGTTTGCCCGCAGGCGCTGGCCCTTGGGTCTCTTGCCTTAGGCGGTAGCTGTATACCCTCACAGTGTGGGCAGTTGCCTTCTATCGGGTCTTTGGCTGTTAGGAAACCCCTGGGGTTCCGGCCACACTCGGATTTGACAATTGTCGGCGGCTCCAAGCCTGGTCAGGGTCCGATGGCCCTGCCTGTGTGTGCTGGCTTCACTTCGCTCTCCGGTCAGTACCGGCAGGCCAACGCCCGACCCCGGTCCTACGGTTCCGCGTTGCTTCACCACTCCTGCAGATGGCCACCACCGTCTGCCAACCTTGCTGTCAGTGCCTGGGCCACAACCCAGACACTCAAGTGCTTGCTTCTCTCACTTCAACCTCCTCACTCTAACTCCTGAACTTTTCTGACACTTTTCCCGCCTCCAGGCCTGTGAACTCCTCGGTGGGTGGGGCCAACCACTTGGCTCCGCCCCACCTGGTGTGGACATCAGACCCTGGAGGGAGGCAACAAGGGTTTTGTGTTTGGCTGGTGTTACTGTCTGATGGGGTTGGGGGTGTGTGAGTGTTATCTGTGACAACCTGGCTAGTCCAGGGCGCCACAATTCCACTACCATGTGCATCTTAGTGTCGATTCTGACACTTTGAATGATTTCTCCTTAAATAGTGCTGCTTCCCTTATGAACTGCAATTTCTTGTTTTAGTCTGTGTGGCTTGATTTGATCATAATGGGGGCATTAAGCACTGGACTTGCTGTGGCTTGACCTCTGGTTGCAGTTCTCCAGTGCTTGTTTCCTTCACAATTACATTTACAGTTATTTACATCGATTTCTCTTTGCAAATCACCCACGACATTGTATGTCATTTCATGTATATATTTTTTGTGACGCCCTTCTTCCAGTTATGGTATGTGTTTTTTAAAAAATAATATATGGAATGTTTAATTGTTTTTAATGAATATCAATAAAAATTATATATTTTTATGACCTTTGTTCGGTTTTTCTTTTCGGTGACTTATATTACTCAAACTTGGCCTGGATAGCTGTCTACAACTCTTCAGCTGTGTGACTGCATTTCCAATTCATTTTAATCTCCATACTACCTGACTGCGGTGAGCCCTCACTGCGCTGTACAGAGGAAGGGGGGACTTTGTCTGCACTGTTGGAACCGGTCTTACATTAAGGGACAAATTGATGGCAAAGGTGGAGGCCCTTGAGGAGGTGGAGGAGGCAGAAGCAGTGGAGGAAGTTGTAAATACAGAGATTTGTCCCTCAATAGGGATTGAAAGACTTGTGGAGCAGCCCATTGTCCACCTGCCCCCGCAGTCATCAGAGTCATCCAGTGCCCGGTCAGCATGTAATGCACCTGGCCTTTCTCGCTCATCTAGATGTCAGTGGTGAAATGCACCCTGTCGGACACAGAGTTTTCAAGGAAAGGGTGATGTTGTCTGAAACATGCTGGTGGAGCACAGGTACAGCTTTTTTAGAGAATTAATTGAGACTGGGCAACTGGTACCGGGGAACTGCCATTGCCATCAAGTTTCGGAAACCGTCTGTATCCACAAGGTGAAAGGGCAGCATTTCCGTTGTCAACAGTTTAGATATGGTGAAGTCCAATCTTTTAGCTTTGGCATGTGTAGGAGGAAATAATCTTTTACGTGACCACAACTGTGAGATCGAGGGCTGGCTGCTGTGCAGAGAGAGGGCAGAGTAGGGTGTATACAACAAACTGGTGGGCTGGGAAGGAAGTGTAGCCAAAGATGTTATGCTGAATTGAGAAAGATGTGTTGTGCTCGGTGTCTACCATCGGTCAAAAACACCAGGCAGGTCCACTTTCGTAACATCTGAGGTTCTGTCACTCACCCCAACTGTAGTGGGTAAACAAATGGAGGTTCTGTGCCTGGAGACCTGTGTGCGAACACTTTCAACTGTGACAGAGGAGCAGCAGATGCAGTTGATGGGGGGACGGTGGTTGGTGAGGCCCGCTAAGCTGCGTTTTTGCACAGTAAAATTGCCAGAGTAACATATGTTGGTAGAGCATGTGCCAGTTCATGCTTGTAGTAGTCAAATTATTGGAATTTTTTACTCTACTGAATCGTTGTTTGAAAAGTTCATAGATAATGAAAGTTCTGTCATCCTTTGTGGTCTCAAAATAGGCCCAGGCTAGGCAACCCTTTCTGCAAACTGAATACCCGGGACCGCTGCTGCCTACAGCCAGAGTTGTGGCTAAGGATGCAGTGCTTGTTGGGCTTGCATAACTTAGCAACATAACCTCCTTGTGGGACTTAGCAACATAACCTCCTCATCCTCAACTTCCTCTGCTGAGCTACTCAGCTGCATGCCTCTGGGGTCACACCAAGTGGGTTCTCCAACCTCATTGTCATCCTTTCTGTAGTCCCACTCATCACCCTAACAGTCACCCTCCTCCTCTTCCTAACATGACACCACAGTACAATATGGTATCTGATTCTCATGATTATCACCTCCACCCCAAGCCTTAACGTCTGGTGATGAGGGTCTTGATTCTCCTCTTCATCCGACCCTGGATCCAACTGACAAAGATTTTGGGCATCATTGCAGATGCTTTCCTTCTCTTGAGCCTGGAAATCTTTGGAGCAGAGCTCTGATGCCCATGGAATAGAATGTGTGAAAAACTCTGCAGACTCACTCATATGTGGTTCCACACAGTAAGTTGGGTGGTTGTAGAGTTGTGACGTGGGAGGAAACAAGGGTAATTGGGGTACCAACTCTGATGACTGTACTATGTGATAAGCTGAGGTGGAGGAAGAGGAGGAAAGGCCACTGATAGACTGCTTACCATCTACTGTAGCACATGCACTTTCTTGCCCTCATCTACAAATCGTACAGCTGTGTGGCTGGCTGCCTAAGAAAGGGAGTGAAGAAACCCATCCAGTAACAGAAGTTGGCAGTCGTCTTTGGCTAAAACTAGCTGGTTTTGTTCAGTAGAGCTTTCGGGAACCTTAGCCCCTACACCAGGTACACCTCAAACACCACGCTTATTCCCCCTTCCAAAAAAAAAGCAATTTTTAGATGGAGCACAAAGTAAACAGTATCTAGATGAGGAAATAGCAATTTTTAGCCAGAGCACTAATTTTCCATTATTTAGATAATGAAATAAAAATGTTTAGCTCGACCACAGAATGACCACTATTTAGATAATGAAATAGCCATTTTTAACTAGAGCACTGATTTCCCACTAATTAGATAATGAAATAGCAATTTTTAGCTGGACGACAAAATTGCCATTACTTAGATGAGGAAATGCCAGTTTTTAGCTAGAGCACTGATTTTCCATTTAGATAATTAAATGGCAATTTTTAGCTTGATCACACAATGTCCACTATTTAGATGAGGAAATAGCAAATTTTAACTGGAGCACTGATTTTCTACTATTTAAATGATGAAATAGAAATTTTTAGCTTGACCATAGAATGGCCACTATTTACATGAGGAAATGCCAGTTTTTAGCTGGAGCACTGATTTTCCACTATTTAGATGAGGAAATAGCAATTTTAGCTCGACCACAGAATGGTCATTATTTAGATGAGGAAATAACATTTTTTAGCTGGAGCACTGATTTTCCACTATATACAGTAGATCATGAAATAGCAATTTTTAGCTTGACCACAGAATAGCCACTTTTTAGATGAGGAAATGCCAGTTTTTGGCACTGATTTTCCCCTATTTAGATAATGAAATAGCAATTGTTAGCTCAACCACACATTGGCCATTATTTAAAAGAGGAAATAGCAATGTTTAGCTGGTGCACTGATTTCCACTATTTAGAAATACCATCTTTTAGCTCCACGACAGAATAGCCACCATTTAGATGAGGAAATACCAATTTTTAACCGGGGCACTGATTTTCCACTATTTACTGTAGATAATGAAATAGCAATTTTTAGCTCTACCACAGAATGGACACTATTTAGATGAGGAAATAGCAATTTTTAGCTGGAGCACTGCAGCTGGTTGATAGCCCTTCTCCTCTTGTGTTTGTTGGAGGCTGCCTTGAGTGTAAAGGGGAAAAAAGTCCTTCTTTCTAGGATAGTAAGGCGATCGTTGCAGTACCTTGTTCATTGAAAAGTCTATTGACCACAGGAATCATGGGTATCGGTTAATGCCATCAATGCTGACAATGTTCTCATAAAGTTGCACCATTCTTTCCCTGGTAAGCCTGGTCCTAAGTGTCCAGAGGCCCCTCGTAAGAGGTGGGTATTGTAACATATGTAGTTATCTCTGCTTCGGTTGCTAGGCAGCACCATGCTGTTGTTTTGGGTGATGCTAGATATAACAATCCTAATTTGTTCCTGGTACTTGTGGTTTTGTCCAGTCTGGATGCTACAGAGTTAAACCACTTATTTTGATTTCAATCTGCTGTCAGCACTGGGTGGGGCTGTTTCTTATAAACCCCAGAGAGCTAGCTCCCACTGCCAGTCAATAGAAATTCTATCCAGGTTTTTGCCTCTGTCCTGTGCTCCTTAATTTTGACCTGATTTTCCCATTTATTGACCTTGACTTTACATTTGACTACTCGCTTGTTGCTTGATTCTGTTCATGACGTGACCTCCTGATTCTGACCCTGCTTCCTGATTATCCACACTGCCAGATTGCGCCATCAAACAGCGGCTGACTCTGTGGCCTTTATCCACTGACCTATGTTAAGTCAAGATCCCTGTATAGGGGTTAAAGGGTGAAGGCCAGGGCAATCCCTGGGTTCTAGGAAACGAAGTAGCTTGTGCAAAGCCTTTTTATGGTAGCCATTTTGAATCTGCCAAGTGACTACTAACTGTGCACATGTGACATGTAGTCCCCAAGTGGTTGCGGTGTGACTTGTAGCATGTTGTGGGTTTTGCTACATGCTGCAATAATGTTAGCAAATGATGTGAAAAGTTGGTATTTCTAGTGAACTTCTGGAAAAACTAAAGGCAAACCCACATGTAGGGTTTATATTGAGTTACTTATTTTATTATAATAAACAGAAATAGATACTCTGATAAAAAAAAAAAACTGAATCAAGACATTGACAATATGGCCACCAATTTTCTTTCTTGCTAATTATCACAGCCGGAACGACTTTTGCCTACGGTCAAAAACTATATTTATAGAGTCTATTATTAGTCTCTGCAAAATTGCACTTCACAAATGATTGGCTGAGTGAATAATTAAATTTTCTTTGCTGAGGAATGTAAGCTTTTTTTTTTTTTTTTACCATATCTGATCATGAATAATTGTGACTAGATTGGTGTAATAAGTGTAATCAGCTCAGTTGAGGTATAAATGGGTTTAATTCTCCACTTTTGATAACCACTCTTCTAATCATGTTGTACAACACAGCAAGAGATGTCAGAAAACTTAACTGAAGTAAGGAGCGTAGCTTTCACTCAACATGGATGAGAATTTTTGATCTAATATCTCAATAATTTTTATTTTCAGTATGTAATTGGTAAATAGTCATGGGTGACTTTGTCTGGCACTGCTCAGTACTCGTAGCATATTGGGATGTTCCAGACACTCAATAGTCTATCATGTATCCATCCTCGAGTCCCTGCCCCACATATTTTGCCATCATAGATGCGGGATTGCCTGCCATTCATGGTAATGTCATATCCATTTTTGCTCCTAGCATTATTTTGATTGGCTTGCTGCATGGCTTCGTCGGTTTAATAATCCTGCTCCTAGTCTGCAATTAGTGTAAGGGGTACTTTGCACGTTGCGACATCGCTACTGCGATATCGTCGGGGTCAAATCGAAAGTGACGCACATCCAGATCCGGTAACGACATTGCAACGTGTAAAGCCTAGATGCACCGATAAACGATCGCAAAAGCGTCGTAAATCGGTGATCTGTGTAGTGTCGGTCATTTTCATAATTTCGCTGCAGCGACAGGTACAATGTAGTTCCTCGTTCCTGCGGCAGCACAAATCGCTGTGTATGAAGCCTCAGGAGCAAGGAATTTCTCCTTACCTGTCTCCACCGGCTATGCGGAAGGAAGGAGGTGGGCGGGATGTTTACGTTCCGCTCATCTCCGCCACTCCGCTTCTATTGGCCGCCTGCCGTGTGATGTCGTTATGACGCCGCACGACCCGCCCCCTTAGGAAGGAGGCGGGTCGCCGGCCAGAGCGACGTCGCAGGGCAGGTAAGTGCATGTGAAGCTGCCGTAGTGATAATGTTCGCTACGGCAGCTATCACAAGATATCGCATCTGCGACGGGGGCGTGGACTATCGCGCTCGTCATTGCTACAATCGGCTAGCGATTTCGCAGCATGCAAAGTACCCCTAAGGTTTGTTTCTGGAGTAGGGATAGTGTATTAGGGGCATTTAGGCAGGGTTTATTGCATTACAGTCTTTTGTGCTGCCATGAACAACCAATAGTTCTTTTTAAGGCTAATATAAACACATTCTATTCTCTAATAACACCACTCTTAAGGGGGCTGTACACGCTACGATATCGCTAATGCGAAGTCGTTGGGGTCACGGAATTTGTGACGCACATCCGGCCACATTAGCGATGCCGTTGCGTGTGACACCTATGAGCGATTTTGCATCGTCGCAAAAACGTGCAAAATCGCTCATCGGTGACATGGGGGTCCATTCTCAATTATCGTTACTGCAGCAGTAACAAAGTTGTTCCTCGTTCCTGCGGCAGCATACATCGCTCCGTGTGACGCCGCAGGAGCGAGGAAGCGCTCCTTACCTGCCTCCCGGCCGCAATGCGAAGGAAGGAGGTGGGCGGGATGTTACGTCCCACTCATCTCCGCCCCTCTGCTTCTATTGGGTGGCGGTTCAGTGACGCTGCTGTGACGTCACTGTGATGCTAACGAACCGCCCCCTTAGAAAGGAGGAGGTTCGCCGGTCACAGCGACGTCGCCGGGCAGGTAAGTACGTGTGATGAGTCTGGGCAATGTTGTGTGGCACAGGCAGTGATGTGCCCGTGTCGCACAACAGATGTGAGCGGGTACCCTCGCTAGCGATATCGGTACCAATATCGCAGCGTGTAAAGCGGCCTTAGTCTACAATTAGTGTAAGGTTAGCTTCTGGAGTAGGGATAGTGTATTAGAGGCATATAGGCAGGGATTCTAGCTTACAGACCTTGCTGCTGCTATGTAAAAATTATATTCTAGTTTATTATATTACCACTCTTAGCTGCATTTAGTGTAGGGCAAGCTGATGGAGACGGGATCTTGTGTTAAAGGCCTGTAAGCAGGCATTCTAACCTTAAGGACCTTACTATTGATGTGTAAAAAAATCTATCCTATTCTCTAAAAATAATGCTCTTACCTGCATTTAGTATAAGGAAAGCTTCTGCTGGAGAATGGACAGTTTCAAGTAGCATCACAGTAGCTGCTGGTGCAATATTAAACCAACAGTCCTCTTCTGGGCTAATTGAAATCTATTTTTGGCAACTGGGCTGATACTCTGATGTGGCAAATCTATATCTGAGGTTTGCCCTTGCTTTGATGGGCTCTGTAGCTTTATAGTCTTTAACGTTATGCCGTCAGTCTCTTGGTCTACCTACTAGAGCTGGCAGGACGCTGTGCCACTTGCCAGTGTCCAGGCCTGTCTTGACTCTGTATTTAGATTCCCTGTATTCCTTTATATTTATTCTGTTGTCGGCTCTTGGTGGTAAGGGCTCTGGAAAGACAGTTTGACGAGGTATTGAGTCCATGCAGCCCTTGTACCCTGCTCCTCCCCTCTAGTCTGGGCTGCCTCTCATCCCCAACTGCCAATTGCCAACTCTCTCTGGTCACCATAGTGCCCAGACTATAGAGGATGCTAATCCAGCATCCTCCAATACAGTCCCTTGTAATACAATACAGTCCCTACAGACTCACAAGCGCAAAGATATGGTATTTAACAAGGAGAAATGCAAAGAAAAGGGCAAGAAAAGACCTGACCTATAACCATACTGCGACTGCCAAACTCATCACTACTTCTTCGTTCATCCAGCTAATGATCAACCATACTACTGCAACGCTTCCAGCTCCCAAGTTCCTGTCGGTAAGTCCTGACCTCAAAGAGGATAGAACTTTGTTTCCATGAGCAAAATACTCTCAGTAAAAAAAAGATTTTATTCACCTCCTCTCTTAATCGTATCTATATTTAAGGAGACTCCTTGGACAGTGGTAAAAAGGCAGGATAGAAAAAAAATAAGTTTTTGAACCTTTGTGCTGCAACATTAAAGGGCCAGCTAGTGCACTTTTTGATTTACACTGTTCTTTATAGATTCATTTTCTACCTGCAGCACTATTCAAAGAGCAGGTTGAGTAGATTGCTGAGTCATGCATGGAACATCTTAGGTGTTGGTCACTTTTGACCGGGTGTGTGCAATGTTTCACTTATGCTATTGGGTGGGTCTTGTAGAACTTTCTGCTACACCCTCAGTAAAGTAAAAATTCAATTTCTCAGTTTGGTCTCGATCTTCCCCCATTGTCGGGTGTATCCTGGAGAGACCATTCCAGCACTTGGTATACAACTCTAGACCTTGACAATAACTCAAACCTTCTTCAGGGTTTTCTTGACTTTTTCAGGGTTTGCTTGACTTGACAAAATGTTGTGAACTTGCCTTTCTTTATCAAAGGAACAAATTCTGATCATCTCATGTTGCCCACTCTACATTTCCAGGCCTTCGGGAGCAGCTGAGATTTCCATACCTTCTCGGTATATCGATACCACACTGCTCGCTTGATAGTGCCAAAATATTTGCCACAACTCTACCTCCAGAAATTGTCTTTTGTTGATACTTTGGGGCATCTTTTGTGTCAGAGCCTAAGCTCTAAGAATCTGGTACTCTGGTTGGCTAGTCCAACCCTTTAGACAAAATAAAAAATATCCAATTGTCATGCAAAACCAACCGTTCAGAATAACACTTGTAATCGAATTTTACTATGTGTAACACATAGTGCTGTAAAATGTAATTAAATAGGATTATCCCTGTAGCAAACATTATAAAAAGTTAAAAAGTAAAAATAAAGTTGACAAAAGTTCCGAGTAAACAAGACCTTTCCAGCTGAGTCATCACTGTGATTTTGCTTCAGTGTAGATGCAATTTGGAAAATAATGGAATTTCATAATTCATAATTTCATTTGCTGTCCCCGGATTTCCTTTCTTTAATGTGATGAATTTAGTGACAAAATAATAAGAACGCCAAATGACTTGAGCCAATATGCTAAGGATTACTTCAGAACATAGTGGTTACATTTTACTTAGAGGGAACCTGAGCGTCTGGTGTAATCTTTAGAAAGGTAACAGTGATGGAATTATTATTTTCTGCTGAATGTATGTTAGTGACAGTTCCCTTTAATTGGTGCGCTCCTTCTGACCTTTGCTTAATTAAAATGTACTTATAAATCTGTTAAAGGTGCAGTCATTGCTACTTAACGATTATCTGCCTATGCCAGCAGAATTACTTAAAAGTAGACATGGACCTACAGAAGGGCACGCTGCTGGGTGTATTAATTGTGACACTGTAAATCTGCTTGTTGTTCATTATGTGACAAGATTAGGTATCATTAGTGGAAATAGGCTAAGATGTTATATTGCGTCTGAAATTCCACAGACAATTTATAGCATATTATTATCACCTTAAACATTCAGCACTTGTCTAGTTTTCTTTTGTCATAACAGTTTTAAAGGCATATCTTAGATTTTCCCATAAAAGAATGCATGTGATGGCATTTTTTTTACAAAATAGGCTGTAATTTTAATGGTAAGATTATTGATTCATTATGTTTTTTCCTGTAGGGATACCTAAAAAAAATTCCTACATTGCTATTTTACACTTCCAAACACTGAAATTACAATATCAAGAAGTAAAAGTTGTGGAATTCTGGAAACCACAGTATTGATAGACATGTTAAGGGAACTTTACATGCTGCGACATTGCTAACGATATATCGTCGGGATCACGGTGTTTGTGACACACATCCGGCGTCGTTAGCGACATTGCAGCGTGTGACAGCTAGGAGCGACAATCATCGATCGCAAAATCATCAAAAATCGTTGATCGTTGACACGTCGCTCCTTTTCATATTATCGTTGGTGGTGCATGCCGCTGGTTGTTCGTTGTTCCTGCGGCATCACACATCGCTGTGTGTGACACCGCAGGAACAATGAATATCTCCTTACCTGTGTCCACCGGCAATGAGAAAGGAAGGAGGTGGGCGGCATGTTCCCGCCATTCATATCCGCCCCTCCTCTGCTATTGGGTGGCCGCTTAGTGATGCCGCTGTGACGTCGCTGTGATGCCGAACGCACCTCCCCCTTGAAGGAGGGATTGTTCGGCGGTCACAGCGTCGTCGCTGAACAGGTATGTGCGTGTGACCCTGCCGTAGCGATATTGTTCGCTACTGCAGCAATCACAAAATGTCGCACGAACGACGGGGGCGGGTGCTATCACTCTCAACATCGCTAGCATGTAAAGCACCCTTTAGTGTTATACATATGATGAAAAATAGGATCAAATTCTTAAAACATCTCGATTTATTCAGCATTAGGCCTCAGCTCCACTTGCATTTTACACTGACAAGTGCAATCCGCTAAAACATCGGATTGCACTCACACCAGTACAAAACTATGAGGCAGTGTCCATCTGCGATTGATTTCTCATGCCAGTTACACCCTGTTACATCCAGGACACCACAGACGCTCTCTGCAAATTGTCAGCCTTGGGTCCACTTCCAGAGGATACAAATATATTAGCCACCATGGATGTAGTGTCTCTTTACTCCAACATTCCTTACGAAGATGGGATTGCTGCATGGGAATATTTCCTCCAATAAAACAATCAGGTCATGGAACATGCTCTGCAATTCATCAGGTTTGTGTTCCACCACAACTATTTCTCCTTTGTAAATAATATATACCAACAGTGTACTGTATGGGCAGCACTATAGGAAGCAAAATGTCACCACAATATGCTAACCTGTTTATGGCTAAGCAAGAGGAGGAGTTTTTGGAATCTTGTGCTATTAAACCTCTAGCATACTTCCGCTACATTGATAATCTGCTAATAATCTGGACAGGCTCAAAGAATGATCTGATCACCTTCCACAATAACTTCAACAAATTCCATCCAACCATCAAACTCAAAGTCCTAAATACATTTTCTGGATACAACCATATACATCAAAAACAATACCATACAAATGTCGGTTTATCATAAACCCACAGGATGTCCGGCATATCTGAGATGAAACAACTTTCATTCAAGACACATAAAAAAAATCCATCATCTACAGTCAGGCTATGAGGTACATACGGATCTGCTCAGACAGTGAGGATAGAAAAAGAGAAACCAAGGAAAAAATTGTGAAAAAATACCCTGCTGTAACTAAATAAAAGCATAGTGCATATAAACATAGGGTACTTAGTAAACACTGTTTTTGATCAAAAAAAGCATAAAGCTATCCCACCAACGCCAAGGTGTACCCAGTTGGGATAGTACCTACACTCTCTAATATTAAAACCTTACCATGGGTCTAAAATAGGCCTCAATGTGGCTAAGGGCTTAGAGCGACCGGGTCCCAACAGGACACACACAGTCAGGGGGATTCACAGAATGAAATGTCCAGCTCGCTGAGAAGGGGGCCACTCCCTGTTTGTACTGAATACAAAAAAACTACATAAAAACAAAAAAGTGAGCCGGAGTATGAGATGGTATGCATGGTACTTGTGAGACCATGTTCACACTGGCCATAAGACAAAGAGAAACCAAGGAAAAAATTGTGAAAAAATACCCTGCTGTAACTAAATAAAAGCATAGTGCATATAAACATAGGGTACTTAGTAAACACTGTTTTTGATCAAAAAAAGCATAAAGCTATCCCACCAACGCCAAGGTGTACCCAGTTGGGATAGTACCTACACTCTCTAATATTTAGTTACAGCAGGGTATTTTTTCACAATTTTTTCCTTGGTTTCTCTTTGTCTTATGGCCAGTGTGAACATGGTCTCACAAGTACCATGCATACCATCTCATACTCCGGCTCACTTTTTTGTTTTTAGTGAGGATAGAAAACTAGATATGCTATCCCTGAAAAATATATTCATACAACAAGGATACCATCCACTGGTAATAGATGAACAGAGCTACAGAGCTACAAGGATGCCAAGAAGCAGCCTCCTGGATTACAAATGTGGAGGTGGCCTGAGCTATAGCTGTTTGTTTAAACGTAATAAGAATATGTGTATGTAAATAATAAAAATATAGATGTAGTTGCATAATTATCTGTCTGTCTATGTAGCAATTGCACAGACCTATAATATGATTCTAGTCATGAAGGGGTTACCAAGGATAAGTGAACAGATGTGCAAACATAGAAGTTTTTATAATGATGAGCAAAAGTCTTATCAGTAGTTTTCACACAGAAAGAATGTATAACGAACAAGAGATGTATTTCATAACATGCTGGGAGAAATTGGGGAGTGGAATCCTTCCTAGACTCTGTGTTCTAGCTTCAAGGTTAATGATGCATACTGTATAATTGAATCTATCCAATATACGAAGTTCAGTTGGTGACGCTGGCTCAAAGAGAGAACATGTCTCATGTGTTCATTGTTTGATTCATTAATATCGGCACTGATATACAGCTAATACGGCACCAGTCTCTGATACCCTGTATGAAGACTCCAATAGCAGTCTTACCCAAATTTCTCCTTGACACAAACAGAGGGAGGATAACAACAGGGTACCTACCACTTGTGGTCACATATAATCCCCACATGAGCATCTGTGCCGCCCAGGGCTATGGGGCACTCTGTCCCGGTCCGTATATTTACGGGGACAGTTCATTGGGTGGCCGTTGCCCGGTTCCATGACCCTGGGGATCACTTTGAAGGGGGTTATGTATAGGAGAATATTTACAAAGATTGTATTGTGACGCCACTTGCGGGTTGTGGTTATGGTGATGGAACCGCAGCTGCTTAGTTTCTGCTGGGGCTGATGTTACTGGCAGTAACTGGGTTCTTTACTGACGGCAGTTTGGTATCAGGTTCCCGGAGGAAGGCTGGTGTTCACCCCTGGTTCCCTTAGTCCCAGTGCCAGTTTAGTGACCCAATGGAGTCTTTCCCCTGCACCTTTCTCAAGTTGGTGGGTCCCCGTGGCTTGTAGCGTCTGGGGGTCCCCTCCTAGTTGTCTCTCAGTCTTTAGTTAGTATGGCGGCAGTGTGAACCCTGTAGGGTCAGTGTTCTGTTCCGGTCTCTGGTTCTCCCGTTACTGCTGGTGCCCCCCGACTATATGGTCATTGAGGTCCTGGATGGTCCGCTCACTGTGCAGATTTTTTCAGGTCTGCCTGGATCGTTTGCCTTACCTAGGGCTGGCTCTGTACCCTGTTGGTTCTATGGTTCCGGGAGCACTCATCCATACTCCACTGGCAACCACACGTCTGGGCCCTCAGGTCACTGTCACATGCTCCCATCAGTGCGGTCATGTCCGAGTCCTCTCACTTACTGACTCT
This sequence comes from Anomaloglossus baeobatrachus, assembly GCF_048569485.1. Lineage (NCBI taxonomy): Eukaryota > Metazoa > Chordata > Amphibia > Anura > Aromobatidae > Anomaloglossus > Anomaloglossus baeobatrachus. Next base: position 55,906,824 of record NC_134358.1, read on the forward strand.
ACTCTGACTGTTCCCTCCCACCTGGTCGTTGTCTAGTGGACTGGATCAGCTCCACCCCTGGGTGGCCATCCATTGGGTCCAATTCTAGTCTGTCACCAGTCGTTTGAGGATGGTAAAAACTGGGATTAGAGTATGTTTTGGTGTTACCTGCACTGATCTTCCAGGTTCCTGGGGGTAGGCCCTGCATCTTTGACAGGATGCTGTACCTTGTAGCTCCTAAAGGGTTCAGGGGCGCTACACATCCTAAGGAAACTGGGTGCTGACCTTCAACCCATATTCCACAGGGACCACAGACTGAAAGTAATATTCCCAGAACTACCACTTCTCTCCTACAAACAGCCCCCTAACTTAAGGAATCTCCTTGTGAGAAGTGTCCTCTCATCACTATCAGAGATGGGCACATAGCCCTGTAATGGTAAGAAATTCAAGACCTGTACACACACTTTACCAACAAATATGGTCCACATTGCCAACACAAATCAGAACTACAAGATCATGGACTTCTTTTCATGTACATCCTCCAATGTGGTATACATGATACAGTGCACAAGATGCCCTGGCGGAATATACAGTGCCTACAAGTAGTCTTCAACCCCCTGCAGATTTAGCAGGTTTGATAAGATGCAAATAAGTTAGAGCCTGCAAACTTCAAACAAGAGCAGGATTTATTAACAGATGCATAAATCTTACAAACCAACAAGTTATGTTGCTCAGTAAAATTTTTAATAAATTTTCAACATAAAAGTGTGGGTCAATTATTATTCAACCCCTAGGTTTAATATTTTGTGGAATAACCCTTGTTTGCAATTACAGCTAATAATCGTATTTATAAGACCTGATCAGGCCGGCACAGGTCTTTGGAGTTATCTTGGCCCACTCCTCCATGCAGATCTTCTCCAAGTTATCTAGGTTCTTTGGGTGTCTCATGTGGACTTTAATCTTGAGCTCCTTCCACAAGTTTTCAATTGGGTTAAGGTCAGGAGACTGACTAGGCCACTGCAACACCTTGATTTTTTCCCTCTTGAACCAGGCCTTGGTTTTCTTGGCTGTGTGCTTTGGGTCGTTGTCTTGTTGGAAGATGAAATGACGACCCATCTTAAGATCCTTGATGGAGGAGCGGAGGTTCTTGGCAAAAATCTCCAGGTAGGCCGTGCTATCCATCTTCCCATGGATGCGGACCAGATGGCCAGGCCCCTTGGCTGAGAAACAGCCCCGCAGCATGATGCTGCCACCACCATGCTTGACTGTAGGGATGGTATTCTTGGGGTCGTATGCAGTGCCATCCAGTCTCTAAACGTCACGTGTGTGGTTGGCACCAAAGATCTCGATCTTGGTCTCATCAGACCAGAGAACCTTGAACCAGTCTGTCGCAGAGTCCTCCAAGTGATCATGAGCAAACTGTAGACGAGCCTTGACATGACGCTTTGAAAGTAAAGGTACCTTACGGGCTCGTCTGGAATGGAGACCATTGCGGTAGAGTACGTTACTTATGGTATTGACTGAAACCAATGTCCCCACTGCCATGAGATCTTCCCGGAGCTCCTTCCTTGTTGTCCTTGGGTTAGCCTTGACTCTTCGGACAAGCCTGGCCTCGGCACGGGTGGAAACTTTCAAAGGCTGTCCAGGCCGTGGAAGGCTAACAGTAGTTCCATGAGCCTTCCACTTCCGGATGATGCTCTCAACAGTGGAGACAGGTAGGCCCAACTCCTTGGAAAGGGTTTTGTACCCCTTGCCAGCCTTGTGACCCTCCACGATCTTGTCTCTGATGGCCTTGGAATGCTCCTTTGTCTTTCCCATGTTGACCAAGTATGAGTGCTGTTCACAAGTTTGGGGAGGGTCTTAATTAGTCAGAAAAGGCTGGAAAAAGAGATAATTAATCCAAACATGTGAAGCTCATTGTTCTTTGTGCCTGAAATACTTCTTAATACTTTAGGGGAACCAAACAGAATTCTTGTGGTTTGAGGGGTTGAATAATAAATGACCCTCTGAATAAACTTTTCACAATTTAAAAAAAAAAATAAAAAAAGAAATCACATTCTTTTTTGCTGCAGTGCATTTCACACTTCCAGGCTGATCTACAGTCCAAATGTCACAATGCCAAGTTAATTCCGAATGTGTAAACCTGCTAAATCTGCAGGGGGTTGAATACTACTTGTAGGCACTGTATATTGGGGAAACTCAGCAAAAACTACAAAGGATGAATCTACACAGGCACACTATAAGGAATGAACAGAACATGCCATGGGAAAACATTTCTCTATAATGGGACACAGTATGATAGATTTAAAAGTATCAATAATGAAAGGTCATTTTAAAGGTGGCAGAGAGAGAAAAAGATTGGGAATTTAAACTGATAAGGATGTTTGGATCTTTAACAAAAAGACTCAATTTAACACCTGGTTTTATGACTCACTACATCAGGGGTGGGGAACCTCTGTGTTACGGTTGCTGCGAGCACTGGAGACTATGTCCAGATTTCTTGCTACTGCACATGTGCGAGCGCTGGAGACTAAGTCCAGATTTCTTGCTACTGCACATGTGCGAGCGCTGGAGACTAAGTCCAGATTTCGTGCTACTGCACATGTGCGAGCGCTGGAGACTAAGTCCAGATTTCGTGCTACTGCACATGTGCGAGCGCTGGAGACTAAGTCCAGATTTCTTGCTACTGCACATGTGCGAGCGCCGGAGACTAAGTCCAATCTTGGAGCCATTGCACATGTGTGGGTGACATCATCGCTGACACGAGGTCACATGTCTCTGACACCTTCTATGCCGATTGGTCGCTGGTCATGTGCTTGTGACGTCTTGCTCGGTGATAGGCCAGCATGACGTCACTCCTGTCGTTCTGGCAGCGGATTGGCTCTGGTGTCCTCCATCTTGGATGAGGCACAGAGTCTATATAAGACCCTGACACACGCCGCATGGTGCTCAGTCCTCTTGGTTCATGCATATGAGTAGACGCTCTGTGCGCGTTCCTCTAGGCATTCCTCTGTCTATGCTAGGTGAGCGCTACCGGCAGGGTAGCGTTCTTATACCTTACAGCTTCGGCTGCTGTCCGTATCCTTACCTCTTAGGGGAGCGGACATAGGCAGGTGCCTGAGGCACATGGTCTGGCTGGGCCTTGTGATTCTACTCGTAGGTGGACGTTGCCGCTAGGGTAACGTTCCTTATACTGCGTCTGGCAGTTGTTCGTATCCTCGCACACTAGGGGAGCGAACAGAGGTAGGAGCTTTGTGCGGCTTACGCTGCTGTTCGTCTCTTTTGCACCACTAGAAGAGCGGACCTAGGCAGGTGCCATATCTAGTGGTTCGTGTCCTCGCACACTAGTGGAGGGAACGCAGGTAGGAGCTTTGTGCGGCTTACGCTGCTGTTCGTCTCTTTTGCACCACTAGAAGAGCGGACCTAGGTAGGTGCCATTTCGCACACATTGCCTTTGTCTCTGTGATTGTTAACAGAGATCATTCCACACACCCTCCAAGTAAGGGAGGAATTGCTTTACTTACTTATTATATCCTTCTGTGAGTTAACAGAGGTATTGCACTCTGCCATAGTCTGCAGCAAAGTCTTTGCACGGTGGACCCTGACTGTCTGATACTTCTTTCGGTTATTATCAGACAGCCCCCCGTAACACTCTGGCCCTCGGGCCACATGTGGCTCTCAATGACCTTTTATGCGGCCCCCGGGCAGATTCCCGGGGGCTGCAGGGCTGGGGCCGCTGGCCCTTTAAATCACTACATGCGCTGCTTGTGCGAACCAATAGGCTCTCCCTCTGTCCAGTGTCAGTGTGCTCAGCGGTGTATGCCCGCCCCTCTGCTTTCCGAGTGGTGTGCTCGCCCCTCTGCCTTCTGAGCGGTGTGCCCGCCCTTCTGCCCTCCGAGCAGTGTGCTCGCCCTTTTGCCCTCCGAGTGGTGTGCTCGCCCCTCTGCCCTCCGAGTGGTGTGCCCGCCCCTCTGCCCTCTGAGTGGTATGTCCGTCTCTTTACCTTCCGGCGCTGAGTGTCCGGCGCCTGCTTTTCAAGGCTGTGTGTCCAACGTCTGCCCTATGTGTGCTTTGTGGCCCGTTCAGTGCTTTGTGGCCTTCCAGTTCTGTGTACCACCCCCAAAGAGTTGTGTGCGATGCTTAGTCCTGTGCCCCCCCCTCCACCCATGCTGTGTATCACCCGAGCTTTATGTCCCCCCCAGTAATGTCAGGGCTCTGCAAGTGCTGTGCAGCCCCACAAGTGCTGTGCAGCCCCTCACCTCATGCCCTGTGCCCTCCCAATGCTGTGTATCACGTCCGATGTTGTGTTCCCTCAGTGATGTCCGTGCCCCTAGTAGTGATGTCTGTGATTTATAAGTGCTGTCCGTGCCCCCAGTCCTCCCAGTGATGTCTGTGCCTCCCCAGTGATGTCTGTGACCCCCAGTGATGTCTTTGCCCCTGCCCCTCTTGTGATGTCTGTGCCCCAGCCCCTCTTGTGATGTCTGTGCCCCAGCACCTCTTGTGATGTCTGTGCCCACAGCCGCTCTTGTTATGTCTGTGCTCCCAGCCCCTCTTGTGATGCCTGTGCCCTCAACCCCTCTGGTGATGTCTGTGCCCCCAGCCCCTCTTGCATTGTGTATGCCCACCCCAGCCCCTCTTGCGTTTGTATTCCCCCCAGTACCTCTTGCACTGTATATGCTCCAGGCGTCTCCTGTGATGTGTATAACCCCTCAGCCTCTCTTGTGTTTGCCTCCAGCGTCTCCTGTGAGGCCTGGGGGCATATACATCATAGGAGGGGCTGTGTGCATTTACATCACAGGAGGCGCTGGGGGCTTTTACATCACAGGAGGGGCTGGGGGCATTTACATCACAGGAGGGGCTGGGGGCATTTACTTCACAGGAGGGACTGGGGGCACATATATGTCCCTAGCCTCTCATGTGATGTATGTGCCCCAAGTGTCTCCTGTGATGTATATACAGCAGTCCCAGTGTCTCCAATCTGATGTACAGTTAGGTCCAGAAATATTTGGACAGTTACACAATTTTCGCGAGTTGGGCTCTGCATGCCACCACATTGGATTTGAAATGAAATCTCTACAACAGAATTCAAGTGCAGATTGTAACGTTTAATTTGAAGGTTTGAACAAAAATATCTGATAGAAATTGTAGGAATTGTACACATTTCTTTACAAACACTCCACATTTTAGGAGGTCAAAAGTAATTGGACAAATAAACCAAACCCAAACAAAATATTTTTATTTTCAATATTTTGTTGCGAATCCTTTGGAGGCAATCACTGCCTTAAGTCTGGAACCCATGGACATCACCAAACGCTGGGTTTCCTCCTTCTTAATGCTTTGCCAGGCTTTTACAGCCGCAGCCTTCAGGTCTTGCTTGTTTGTGGATCTTTCCATCTTAAGTCTGGATTTGAGCAAGTGAAATGCATGCTCAATTGGGTTAAGATCTGGTGATTGACTTGGCCATTGCAGAATGTTCCACTTTTTTGCACTCATGAACTCCTGGGTAGCTTTGACTGTATGCTTGGGGTCATTGTCCATCTGTACTATGAAGCGCCGTCCGATCAACTTTGCGGCATTTGGCTGAATCTGGGCTGAAAGTATATCCGGGTACACTTCAGAATTAATCCGGCTACTCTTGTCTGCTGTTATGTCATCAATAAACACAAGTGACCCAGTGCCATTGAAAGCCATGCATGCCCATGCCATCACGTTGCCTCCACCATGTTTTACAGAGGATGTGGTGTGCCTTGGATCATGTGCCGTTCCCTTTCTTTTCCAAACTTTTTTCTTCCCATCATTCTGGTACAGGTTGATCTTTGTCTCATCTGTCCATAGAATACTTTTCCAGAACTGAGCTGGCTTCATGAGGTGTTTTTCAGCAAATTTAACTCTGGCCTGTCTATTTTTGGAATTGATGAATGGTTTGCATCTAGATGTGAACCCTTTGTATTTACTTTCATGGAGTCTTCTCTTTACTGTTGACTTAGAGACAGATACACCTACTTCACTGAGAGTGTTCTGGACTTCAGTTGATGTTGTGAACGGGTTCTTCTTCACCAAAGAAAGTATGCGGCGATCATCCACCACTGTTGTCATCCGTGGACGCCCAGGCCTTTTTGAGTTCCCAAGCTCACCAGTCAATTCCTTTTTTCTCAGAATGTACCCGACTGTTGATTTTGCTACTCCAAGCATGTCTGCTATCTCTCTGATGGATTTTGTTTTTTTCTTCAGCCTCAGGATGTTCTGCTTCACCTCAATTGAGAGTTCCTTAGACCACATGTTGTCTGGTCACAGCAACAGCTTCCAAATGCAAAACCACACACCTGTAATCAACCCCAGACCTTTTAACTACTTCATTGATTACAGGTTAACGAGGGAGATGCCTTCAGAGTTAATTGCAGCCCTTAGAGTCCCTTGTCCAATTACTTTTGGTCCCTTGAAAAAGAGGTGGCTATGCATTACAGAGCCATGATTCCTAAACCCTTTCTCCGATTTGGATGTGAAAACTCTCATATTGCAGCTGGGAGTGTGCACTTTCAGCCCATATTATATATATAATTGTATTTCTGAACATGTTTTTGTAAACAGCTAAAATAACAAAACTTGTGTCACTGTCCAAATATTTCTGGACCTAACTGTATATATGTCAGTCCCAGTGTCTCTTATATGATGTATATGCCCCCAGGACCTCCAGTGATGTATGTGCCTTCAGCATCTCCTGTGATGTAAATACAGCAGTCCCAGTGTGCCTCCAGTATCTCCTGGGATGTATATACAGTGTCTGTTATGTGTTGTATATGATTTACCAATCTTATTATCACAAGGAGTTGACTGTGAACCAGACTGAAACAAACCTGAAAAAGCAGCTGTGAGAAGAAACATGATTAGTATCATCAAACATCACAGCCGCACCACAGAGAAGCAGCTCCGGCCACCACAGTAGGGGTGAGTTAATTAATTGTTTGACCAAATATAGCACGGTCATTTTCACATTGATAATTTTGTGCGGCCCCCGAAGGTTGGTAGAAATTTCCAAATGGCGCTCGGCTGAAAAAAGGTTCCCCACCCCTGTACTACATGGACACACTTCACACCTCCACAAGCATACCTTTAGAAGTGATCTGATCAGCCACTTCCAAATCATCTGCATTTCTAACAAAAACCTTAATTTGATTTCCTTGGCTTATCTTTAGGAAACATCATCTTTCCCATGTCCTGTTGTAGCATTCATTTAATTGTGGTTTTTGACTCAGAAATTCATTTGTAATATGCCTGAAGAAGGAGCCTTGATGCTCTGAAAAAGGCTAATATAATTTTTCTGGTTAGCCTATAAAGGTATCACTCCAAAAATACTTTTGTCATTCTTGGGGCATAGTATTTGAATAGATTTTTCTGGCTAACGCGGTATCACAATATTTCCTTGTATTGTACATTGTCGGTATGAAAAAAGAATCAGAGCCATGCTGCGTTTTGTCATAGAGTCTCAGCTCACAGGCACCCATACGAGTCTATAGAGCATGTGAAACATCACCCTACACTCTGACCTCAGTGTGATGTACGCGCAAAGAGGCAGCGGAGAAGAGGGAGACAGTTCTCTCATCCTTTTCTCGGCAACTGATTACAAGAACGCATCACAGTCACATGACACTGGGCTCACACTCACAGCAACCGAGGGTCATTAGCATATCGCTTCCAATGCAAGACAATCAGAAGTGATATGCAAGTGGAGCCAAGGCCTTAAGTGTGATGCCCTGGCAAAACCAGGTAGTCACAGATAGGCCCCCGCATAACACCATCCCTCATTTAGGTTACACACAGCCGACCTAAAACCCTAGTCATCCCCTTAGGGAGAGATAGACACACCAGTGGGCGTGACCAGGCAGTTGGACATGCCCACCCAGGGGTCTAGACAGCCTGGGGTGGGAAAACAAGCAGTCTAGTTTTGTAGTTTAAGTGGAGAGGAGTGTGGGCTGGAGCTAAGTGTAGCTCCAGCAGAGGAAGTTCAAGTTGAACGGTGCCAGGGTAGGAGCCCTGGTGCCTCTGGCTAGGTTGCAGACGGTGGTCTCTGTCAGCAGGAAACGGGAAGACGGCTCGGCAGAACCGAGGTGGAACGGGTCAGGGTTGTAGCCCGCCGGCACTGACACGGGGAACCGACCCGGAAACCGGAGCACAAAGGGTGGTACTCGGACCCTGAAGCCAGGACCGGAAACCAGCAGCCTGGTTAATTAACCGATTGAGGCCAGGATTATAGGTCCTGTCCCACCCAAAGTCCCTCATAGAAGACAACAGCCCACTAATAGGGATAAGAGGTTACCGCCAGGGCTCATAGATCCCACGGGCCAGCGTCTGCAGGCACGGCTCCTTAGGACACATACAGCCGGGAGCGGACTCCTGAGTTCCAGACTAGGAAGTCCATCTTACACAAAGTCAGTGCAGAGGAAAAGGATAGAGACCACCAGCCTGGGTGGGGAACCGGAATGCAATCGGCCGCGGCGCCGGCCACCAGCACCTTGGTTTACCAGAGACTCGTGTGATTTATTGACTGTGAGTAATCAAGCACCCCCTCGCTGTCACTATACCCTGCACCAGACACTGGGTCTCGGGGCAACCATCCCTACCCACAGAGGCATCAACATCTAGCTGCCACTACATCTCCCCCGGGTGCCCATAACAGCAGCAGTGGTGTCCCAACTCACCACACACCGTGGGTGGCGTCATGAACTTAATATGGCCTAGCCCGTACATCTACGTCCCCCCATTTATTCAGCGTCTCCGCGAGACCCCCGGGTCTGGAGACCCTCGAGCCACCCCCCTTAGGAGGTCCGGATCCGAGCCGCGCCGGCTGCTGACACGGGGGTGGCATATTAAGAATGCGCTCCATGTGCAGGAATACACACAGCTACAGTCTTGGTTGCTATCTATGTGGTTGTTAATGGTTGTCTCAAGAAAGTTCAGCCATACAGAATGCACTAGGGCACGCAAATCTTGAAGATCTGAAGCTGGCAGTTCCCTTTGCAATTGCCAACCAATGACATTTCAGATATGCTTTTTGGAAAACAAATCTGTAGACGCTCAGGCCATGGTAGCACATTTAGGTCACATTGCTGTCATGGTCGTCTCTCCTTTGTAGAGATTAGTGGCAGGTTCTGGGCTATAGTCTCTTTGCCTTGAGACCCTGTAGTTTTAATATATTCCCTTTACTTGGGGAGGAGAGGGTTAATGTCTTGGACCACTCCCAGTGCCTATATATACACCCTCTGCTCTAGAGAGTGACAGTTATTTTCTGTTCACATTTGGGAGCTTGGCATGGATGTGGTAGGAGCTCGTGAAGCCCTCTCTGCAAGTTGCTCTTGTCTGCAGCATTGGTGCTGGCTGCAGCAGCCTGTGGTATGCTTTTTGTGGGGTGTGGAAGTTTCCTGGTTGTCTCTTTACTTCCTACCTTTTATGTTTTTTTCCTCTGTGCATATATAGTAGCTCCTTTGTGTTTGATTGCTGTGTATATGTGTTTTGGTTTTTCCCCTGTCCATGTTTAGTTGTGGGGTTTGTGACTACGGCCCCAGCTCACCCTTTGGGTGGAGGAGGGGGAGAAGAGTTACATTAGGGCTTTGACAGACTTTATGGTCATGCTGGTGACTCAGACCTCACTACCATCAAGCGTACCTCTGAGCTAAGGGACAGCGCAGGGTCCCTAATATGAGGGTCAGCCTAGGTGTCCCAATCCCCTGCTGCTTCTCTCCCCCCGCTGCTGCATTGTTTTACCCTTTTTCTTCCCCATTGGATTTTTTTCCCAATTCTTAGTACATTGCATGGTAAAATGAAATCTGTTAATAAAAACTGCAAAATTGCTCCCTTCCCCAAAAAAAAATCCAAAAACAAAACAAGCTCTTACACAACTGTGTCAAAGAAAAAATATAAAACAAAAAAGCAATCACAACATTTTTTTATGCTATTTACTGATTAAAATAAAACTTTCACTGAACTTTATAAATTGTTATGACTACAGCAATACCAATTATTTCTATATAATTTACTGATTTAAGATGTTTATTTTTGAAAATGTTTTAAAAATGTCTTTACGTAATTTTATATAAAAAACATATCTGCCTTTTATTTTAAATCTAATAAACAATTATAAAGGGATATAATGATGTAATTTAATTGTACTTGCGTATTTGTGGATCAAGTGCAACTGAAACCCTATCTTCCAGCATTTTTAGATGACGATGGTGGCAGCACCATGGTCAGGTTAGCCACTGTAGAGGAGAAAATGGCTATACGTTAAGTATAAGAAGAGGCAATATGAGCAGGGGGTGGAATTGGTGAAGTGGTAGTTTGAGGAAGGGGAAAATGTATGAAAAGACAGTATTGGCAGCTGGACATAATGTGTGAAGAGACAGAATGGTCAGTGGGATATGTGAAGAGAGAATAGATGAGAAGCGGAATATGTGATGAGACAGTAAGAACAGGGGGAAGGAAATATGTGAAGAAATAGTATGTGCAGAGACTATAGGAGTCTCTCTCTTGTCCCTCTGGCTTCCCCGCTACCAAGCTAAGCTGAGTTCATGGTTTTGCTTCATACTTTTCGTGTGTTATTTGCCTATGCTTCTGTGAATTATCTCTGAAGGTTTTTTGTATGGTATCCTGATTTGTTTGTGCCTTCAGATAAGGAAGATTTATCTTCCTAGTCAGTCTTTGCTATTTATTTTAGCAAAGGTTAGTCAGCAGGTTAATTGCTAGTTTTTTCTTACAATTTCAACAGAGTCTTGTACGGATTGTGAACGTGCAAGTATTAGATTACTCCTCCTTTTTTGCACATTCCGTGTAGGAAGTTTTGATAGGGCTTTTTCATACCGTCCGCAAGAGTTCCCTATCCTGTCTTTTGTATTTAGTATAGAGTGGCCTCTCTTTGCTCCATTTTGCTCTGTGTATGTCTTTTCATCTTCACTCACAGTCAGTACATGTGGGAGGCTGCCTATTTTCTTTGGGGAAATCTGTTCTGAGGCAAGATAGTTTCTTTTCACTTTCTGCCTTGTAGGTTATGTAGTCCTCCGGCTGGGTTTGAGGCATCTAGGATTGTCAGGTATGCTGCCCGGCTACTTCTAGTGTGGTGTTAAGTTCAGGGCCTGCGGTCGGTACATTATTACCTACGACTCTGGTGGATTGTGCTCATTGTAGTCATTGAACATCGGATTATAACAGTACCATTTTCTCATGTCACAGCATTAAAGATGTGGTCCGAAACCTCAATTGTATTTCCTAACTATCTATCTTTACCCCTAATCACTTTTGTAATTTTCTTTATTATACAATTCCCTACACTTCTCCCCTATGTATCTTATTCCTACAGGTGTTTTTTTTTCATTTCACTTCTTGTGATGTTTCATTTGAGAGGAGTATCAAATATGACTTCACAGGAGGCAGAAGCCGTGGTCATTCCCCAAAGCATCCATCACCCCTCCCGTAAGTGGAAGTCATCGGTTCCAGTGCTGCAGATACTTGTGATGGATGATGTGGCCGGGCATAGTAGAGCTACAGCATGTTACTCATCTCTCTGCTGTCACTTCCATTGCTTGTGTGAAATATGTTGGTTGGGGCAGTGCTAGAAATAGTGAGTGACACCAGCACAATAAGCCTATGATTAAGGACTCTGTTGGTTTTAATTTTAAGTCCGAAACGCGTTAAGCACTCTCATGCATTGACATATGTTTTCATATTTCAGTCTTCACATGTTTTTAATGTATCAATAAAGGAAGATTAAAACTTTTTAATTACGAGAAGGAATTTGTGCTGGATCCCTCCTTTCCTTTTCTGTGTGGAGTGACTGCAGCTCCAGCTTCCTTTGATGTTATGTTTGAGACTCCTCTGAAACGAATCGTCACAGGAAGTGCAGTAAAAAAAAATACTTTTAGGAATTAGATAGGGGAGAAGTATAGAAAAATGTATTCTAAAGATAATTACAAAAGTGGTTAGGGGTAAAGATAGATAGTTAGAAAACACATTTTAGGTGTTGGACCACTCCTTTAAAAGCCCAATACATAAAATACTATCTCTATCAAGTCTTTAGACATATGTTACATAGAAAAAAAAAGAAATTCTCTTAACTTTAATCTGTACACATGGGATCAATTAATCTCTTTTAACAGTAGTGTCTTTCTGTCTGAAAAGCTCAGATATAGCTAATTACTATTGGTATATATGTAGGTCAGCCTAGACGGTGGTAATAACGTTTCTCTGAACAGTAGACATTGTGCTATTTCAACTTAATAATTATATTATGATGTAGGGGAACGATAAGCAAGGGAAAGTGAATGTAGTCATAATGAGTATCAGGTATGTTATAAAAGATATAATAACGTGAAAGAGAGTCGCTGAGCTCTTTAATATGGAACAGATGCCCCCTCGTGTCATGGCATTACACTTGCTATTAAAAGCATTGTCATTTTCACTCAATGTTACATTTCTATTTTCAAAGTAAAACTCTATTAAATTTAAAAAGTAATATATTTCCAACTAGAGATAAAGCTGTAATGTTCCAAAATGTATATACTGTATCTGGAAATATCCAGTGGCAGATTGCTTTGATGTTATAGCTTTGCAGACATTATAAAAAAAATCCAGAATTGCAAAAATATAAATATTGCAGAAAATAGATTAAAGGGAACCTGTCACCAGAACGAGCTGCAGCAATCACCAACGAGCCCTTATATACTGCATTCCAGAATACTGTATATACAGTAAGAGCCCAGGCCGCAATGTATAATGTAATAAAGACCTTTATTATACTCACCTACGGGTGCAGTCCAGGTTTGATGGGCGTTGCTGCTCTCGGGTTCGGCGGCTCCTCTCTTCCGTCCATTGCCGCCCTCGTTCCCAGATCCAAGTGGATGATGCGTCCTACATCATTCACACAAAGGCCTCAATGGCGCTCCTGAGAGGGCAGATCAAAGAATTGTGGTGCACATGCACGGGCGATCTTTGACCTTTCCTCACGCCTGCGTATTACAACACTTTGCTCTGCCCTCAGCAGGGCAGATCTAAATATGCATGTGCAAGACCGCCATCGTGACCTCTATGTGGATGATGTAGGATGCGTCTTTGGACAGAGGTGTTTGTGCAGGAAAGAGTGGAATTTGAGCTATACCATCACTTATTTGAATGGATCCAGTGTTAGAGTATATATGTATTGGAAAGATATGACTTATTTGGCTGCTTGTTGAAGTAGGTGTGTGTTGCCCATGGTTATGGGGTACTCGGTCCCGGGCGGTGTATAACTGGAAAATGTCACTTAGGTGTCGTGTCCCGCGCCCTGGGTGCTTTTTTCTTTAAAAGGGAAATATTTACAGGGGATCGTGAATAAAGTTCACACGTGACGCTACTTGCAGTTTTGCGGCTATGGGGATGGAGCCGCCGGTGCACGGTTTTCACTACTGGGGCTGGTGTTAGTGGCAGCCTGGATGTTAGGCCCTCCACAAGCAGGGCCAGGCCCCAGAGGATAGGTGATGTAGATGGGTGTAGAACGAAGGTAGGTCAGTGTACCTGTTTCCTTTACTCACAGTAAGCTGGATACTGGTCATCCGAGGCCGAATGGTCTCAACAGTAGGTCCCCTTAGTCCCAGTGCCAGTTTAGTGACCTAGTGGCTTCTTTCCCCTGCACCTGTCTTTGGTTGTTGGGTCCCCGTGGCTTGGAATGGCTGGGGGTCCCCTCCTGGTTGTCTTTTACAGCAGTCCGTATGACAGTAGCGTGAACCCTATGGGGTTGGAGTCTCTGGTCCTGTCCCTGGTTCTCCCATTGCTACTGTGTCCTGAACTTCAAGGTCATTGAGGTCCTTGATGGTCCCCTCACTGTGCAGATTTTAGCAGGTCTACTTGAAGCGTTTGCCTGACCTAGGATTCTGTACCCCGTTGGTGCATAGTTTTGAGAGTACTCCATCGTACTCCACCGGCAACTAACCACCTGGGTCCTCAGGTCACTGTTCACACTCCTGTCAGTGCATCTGCTCTCTTTTACTGTCACTGCTAGACTGACTGTCCACTATCTAACCCCTCCCACCTGGTCGTCTAGTGGACTGGATTGGCTCCACCTCTAGGCAGCCATCCATTGGTCCAACCCTAGCCTGGTACCAGTCTATCGGGGAATTTGGGGAAAACAGGGATTAGCTGAAGTGTTTGGTTGTTACCGGCACTGGTCTTCTGGGTCCCTAGGGGGTAGGCCCTGCATCCTGGTGGGGATGCAGTACCTGGTAGGTCCCTGATGGCTTCAAAGGCGCTACAGATGCATGAACCATTTCTATTTTCAATGTCCAGCTGGTTTATTCAGTTCAGATAAGCTAGTCAATAGGAAAAACTTAAATAAAGCCTTTTCTCGGCACAAGGTAAAAAAAGGAAAAATAATGAGTCTGTGTGACGCCCTGGCCTATCAGGGCATCACAGGGTGTTGTACAATTTTCCTTTCGATGCAGCATCCATCTCTCCCTTGGTTCCAGGTGTCACCCAGTGATGTGCTAAGACCAGCATGCAAATCCCACACACAAATACCAGGGGGCAGGTCCTGTGAGGAAAGGGCCGCCCACCGAAGGGTTAAGCAGACTGGGTGGGAGGTGACTAGTTAGTCGTCGGCTGGGGAGCAAGGAGAGTGGTGGCTCTAAAGTGGCTCTCAGGGGGAGAGCAGTCTGGGGGGTTGGAGCTCCCAGAAGAGTGAGAGAGCAGCCTCAGAGAGTGAGGGGCTGTGGAAGTGGAGGCTCCTAGAGGGTCAGACTAGACCAAAGCACACTAGTAACATCACTGGGAACGGTCACCTGGATGTGCTCCCTCTCAGCGGCAGCGGTACTGAAGGACGTTTGGTTGAATCACTGCCTGTGTGTTCATTGACCTCACAAATCAGCACAGCCTCATCCAGCACCACGACACCCACTGTACGTTTCTCTGCTCCCTGTCTCCCAGGCCTACAGCCCACGGCCCCACTTCACCACCATCACCGGGCTCCCGGGGCAGAAAACCCCTACCCACGGAGGGGTTAAACACCTTGCTGCCTTACCACCGCCACCGGGCATCCCCAACAGCAGCGGTGGTACCCTATCTTACCACACACCGTGGGTGGTGTCACAAACTTCTAATCCCCCTGTACATAGTCCCCCTTTCATTGAGTGGCCGCACGACCCCCGGGTCCGGAGATCCCTCGAGCCACCACGGATCCAGATCCAAGCAACCTGGTTGCTGGCACGGGGGCGGAACATCTGTATACAGGATTTGCCCACTCAGGATAATCCTCCACTCTTCAACAAGAGTCCCGTAGACAGTGAGATAACAGGTCTCTATTTTTACAACCAGCACCACACCCAAGGGTGGGTATATGTGAGCAATCATCCCCACATATCTGTTTGACTGCTTGTAAGCCTTGTCATGAACTATTAACCCTCTCAACATTAACATGCTGAAGCCTGCCTCCGATTTTACATCACTGAGGCTATCATCCTAAGTGATACATATCTCCCTTCCTGTACTCTTCTTGTGACCTTCTTGCAGTATATATGATGTGCATGAATACTAATCTTCCTGTTCTGTAATATGATTCTTCAGCAGTCTCATTATCATCATAGCTACAAAAATACATACAGCTGCACTCTAGTATGCCAACAATGAAGAAGGGAACTCTGGTGTTGCTTTACTGCTATAGGAATATTTAAAAAAAGGATTCTTAGCTTATGTATTGGCCAATGCACGTGAGCCCGGTGACCAACGAAAAGGTGATCTCTTATATATCGGGACCCTAACTTAAATACCTCTATCTGGGTTAAAAACCTACATGCTTGGGCATAAAGGATCCATCTTTAAAGGAAGGTGGACATAACCTGGTTATAGGGCAGAGTGCTCAGTCAGAGAGAAATGAACTACAAATATCAAAAAAGACTGACCCACACATCCAACAGGTGTGAACAAGTGCCAGCTGAAAAATAATATAAATGCAATCATAGACAGGATTATTGGGAGCTGTGGAATAATCAGACCATGTCCCTGTGTGGTCAGACACGGCCATTACACAGTACACAGCAGGGACACATATATAAGATTGTCTCAGCACAGGAACATTTTTTTTAATCAAATCCAATTGTGCAACTCACTGGCGTATAAAATTTTACTTTTTTGTGTTAAATGCATAAAATAGGCTGCTTCTTATGGTAATTTCCCCCCTGAATCCAAATATGAGTTCCGAATTTTCTTATCCGACAGGGATTTTGAGTAACATGTGTTTACATTTTTGAAAGTTTAATTTTTAACAGAAATTATTTAATACAAATTTTAGGGTTTTTTTTAATATTTTTTTAAAAAATGTGTTTAATCTTTCGGAATATTTAGGTTCCGATGTATCCATTTTAGTCCCTAATAGTAGTTTACGACCATTTTTGGGCTCCATCTCCCTTTATAATGGCCTTCAAGTAGCACAATGTTCTGATGAAAACGCTGCTGATATCTCCAAGGTTATCATAAAAAAAATGTAATTGGGACTTCAGGAAATGTATCTTGAAAGACAGACAAAACAAGGAAAAGTGGTCAGATTACTCCAATTCACAATTGCTCCACATAATAATCCCAATGGCACGAATCCGGCAGGAAAGATATATTGATTCCCAATTTTTTGTAGCATTGTGACAACTCAGTCACAAGATTTCTATAGTTTGGTGCTTTATAGTTACCAAGGAAGTTCACCACTATATTTTTTAACAAGTCCCATGCCGGTTCCTCAGTCTCTCTTAGTATTTAGTCAAAATCAGTGTATTTGATAATTTCCTTTAGTTGTGGCCCCATGAAATTTACTTCCTTGATCTTGGCCTCACTGATTTGTGGATACTTGAAGATTGCAAAGTCCTCTCTATCACAAGCCTTCACCTTGATAAAGTCCTTCATCAACCCAAGTTTCATGTGGCATGGCTGAAGGAAAACATTTGCTGAAGCTACCAGGCGGAGGCTCATGCGGGACATTCTTCCAGGAGTCAAACAATTTCTTGGCGGCCACTGTTTTTTTTGTGAATTGTCTTTTTTCGGTCTCTGCTGTCCCATTCATAATGAACAGAACAAAACTTAGTATAGCCAAGCTGAAAACCAAGTACCAAGGCTATTACCTTCAGAGCACCACAAATGTTCCACTTCTAGTTTTCGTAACGGATCTTTGACAGCAGAAGGCGCATATTTTCATATGCTTCTTTCCGACTTGCTGCATTGATTTTCATGGCCATTATGCAGAAGTACCATTTTTAAATTGTTTTTTGAGGAATCTATAAAAAGCCTCCTTTCTTAAAGACCATGCTCTTGTCCCATTGCATCTAGCAGTAAACTAGGTTTCCTTCCATTGAAAATAAGTGTTAAAGCTTCTGCTGCCTATGACAGTAAGAACATATGCTCCAGAAAGTGTCAGCCTTTAATCCTTGAAATCAAAATCTCCACCTGACTTTTTGATTGGTTCAGGTCACGAACTACAGTGAGGAGCAAAACGATAACAATGTTTTTAACGTGGTGATACCAAATATGTGTATTTTTTAGTGTTTTATGTTCAATGGGGCAAGTGTGGGAAATGGTTATGAGCGATTTTTATTCTTTTGCAATCCACAAACTAAATTAGATTTCGTGTGAAACCACGAATTTCAGGAAATTTGACTTAAATGCTGTCCTCCACAGATTGATCTGCTCTTTCCTAATAGATACTCAACATTGTCATAATTGTTAAAGACATTGTTGAGCTATCAAACTTATTTTAATGTGTTTAGTCCATTAAGGATCAGGCAACTTTTTATGTTTGCACTTTCAATTTTTTCCTCCCCTTATTCCAAGAGGCATAACTTTTTAATTTTCCGTCAATATAGCCATACGAGGGCTTGTTTAATGCAGAATGAGTAGTAGTTTTGAATTACGACATTAATTTTATCTTTTGCCTTACTGGCAGCCAGACTGGCTTACAAAGTCTCCTTAAGGAGAATAGTGTTCCCCTGTGGTCCCCCCACATAGCTTCTCATGAGCCAGACCAGACACCCCATACTTTGCACTGACGAGGGGCAAGCACCCCGAAACACCGTGTCTGCAAATTGGGATTTTGGTCTGGCATAAAATCCTAAATCATATGCAAAGGATTGTTAAAAATCCACTTCTGACTTTTAGGATTGCTACTTCCAATAGGTGGCGCTGCGCTAGAGTTTATCTCCTTTCCTGGAGAGACAATTTGGATGTAAAAGTAAGCAGGGAAACAAATTCCAAGTGTGGCAAAATAGAAAAAAAAGTGAAATTCTGCATTTTTTTTTACAGTTTCATTTTAGCATAAAATTGACATGGCAGTATTATTCTCTAGGCCATTATGATGACTTACACTGTGTGCAGACTTATTAGGCAAATGTGTATTTTGATCACATGATAATTTTTATACATGTTGTCCTACTCCAAGCTGTATAGGCTTGAGAGTCAACTACCAATTAAGTAAATCAGGTGATGTGCATCTCTGTAATGAGGAGGGGTGTGGTGTGATGACATCAACACCCTACATAAGGGGTGCATACTTATTAGGCAACTTCCTTTCGTTTGGCAAAATGGGTCAGAAGAGAGATTTGACGGGCTCTGAAAAGTCCAAAATTGTGAGATGTCTTGCAGAGGGATGCAGCAGTCTTGAAATTGCCAAACTTTTAAAGCGTGGTCACCAAACAATCAAGTGTTTCATGGCAAATAACCAACAGAGTCGCAAGAAGCGTGTTGGGCAAAAAAGGTGCAAAATAACTGCCCATGAATTGAGGAAAATCAAGCGTGACGATGCCAAGATGCCATTTGCCACCAATTTGGCAAAGAGACAGCCCTCGAAAGAGACAGCCGGGCAAAAAGACAGACGCCCAAAGAGACAGATGCCCAAAGAGACAGACGCCCAAAGAGACAGAGCGGGAAAGAGACAGCCCTGGAAAGAGACAGCCCTGGAAAGAGACAGACCGGGCAAAGAGACAGACCGGGCAAAGAGACAGACCGGGCAAAGAGACAGCCGGGCAAAGAGACAGCTGGGCAAAGAGACAGCCGGGCAAAGAGACATACCTGGAAAGAGACAGACCTGGAGAGAGACAGACTTGGAGAGAGACAGATCTGGAGAGAGACAGACCTGGAAAGAGACAGCCCTGGAAAGAGACAGCCCTGGAAAGAGACAGTCCTAGAAAGAGACAGCCCTAGAAAGAGACAGACTGGCAAAGAGACAGACTGGCAAAGAGACACACGGGCAAAGAGACAGCCCTGGAAAGAGACAGAGTGGGAAAGAGACAGAGTGGGAAAGAGACAGAGTGGGAAAGAGACAGAGTGGGAAAGAGACAGAGTGGGAAAGAGACAGAGTGGGAAAGAGACAGAGTGGGAAAGAGACAGAGTGGGAAAGAGACAGAGCGGGAAAGAGACAGACTGGGAAAGAGACAGACTGGGAAAGAGACAGACCGGGAAACATACAGCCGGGAAACAGACAACCGGGCAAAGAGACAGCCAGGCAAAAAGACAGCCGGACAAAAATACAGCCGGGGAAAAGACAGCCGGGCAAAGACACAGATGGGCAAAGACACACACAGAGAGAGAGAGTCAGACAGATACAGAGATTGAGACAGATAGACTAATGCAAATACAGACAGAGAGATAGAAACAGACAGACAAGGAAAGAGACAGACAGTGAGACAGACAAACAGCGACACACAGACAGAGACTGGGAGAGAGATAGAGAGACAGTTACTATCTCTAAAATCCTGCCGCTATTAACCTGAATGGAGGTGGGAGATACGGGCTATTAATAGCAACTGTCAGTGGTTGCTATAGAAACAAAATAAACTTTTAGTTGAAGCCTATGTGTGAGGTAACATGACGTCGGTGGAGAGATGGATAGAGAGACAGAAAAAGACAGACAGACAGAGACACAGACAGAGACAAATGGGGAAAGTGACAGACAGACAGACGGTGAAAGAGATAGCCCTGGAAAGAGACAGCCCTTGAAAGAGACAGACAGGCAAAGAGCGAGACGGGCAAAGAGCGAGACGGGCAAAGAGACAGACGGGCAAAGAGACAGACGGGCAAAGAGACAGACGGGCAAAGAGACAGATGGGCAAAGAGAGAGACGGACAAAGAGACAGACGGGCAAAGAGACAGACGGGCAAAGAGAGAGACGGACAAAGAGACAGACCTGGAAAGAGACAGACTTGGAAAAAGACAGACGGGCAAAGAGACGGACCTTGACAGATACAGACAGGGAAAGAGACAGACCTGGAAAGAGACAGACAGGAAAAGAGACAGCCCTGGAAAGAGACAGCCCTGGAAAGAGACAGCCGGGGAAAGAGACAGCCGGGGAAAGAGACAGCCGGGGAAAGAGACAGACGGGAAAAGAGACAGATGGGGAAAGAGACAGACGGGCAAAGAGACGGACCTGGAAAGATATGGACCTGGAAAGAGACAGACCTGGAAAGAGACAGACCTGGAAAGAGACAGACGCGGAAAGAGACAGACGCAGAAAGGGACAGCCCGGGAAAGAGACAGTCTGGGAAAGGGACAGCCCAGGAAAGAGACAGACGGGGAAAGA